>NC_089874.1:132255000-132410000 GCF_040182565.1 Anser cygnoides
TTTTAATTTTCCAAGACAACAGAGCCAGGATACAAAATGTAAGGAGGTGGTAAAATAAGGATATCATTTTGGTGTTTAATTTGCAAATGAAATGTGTTAAGTGAAATGAGAGAGGAAACTGCCCCCTTTTCTGACCATCTTGGTTACATACACATTCTATAAATGTTTCTGGAAATGCGATTACATAGCCATAATATATGCATTTATTTTTGGAAATAGGTGGGCTGAGCTAAAATTATTACTATTAAGTTGATTGAAATGTTGAGGATTAACACAAGGAATAAAAATTAAACTAATTTAAACTTTTTGCTGTATTTTTTGCCAACAGGCTTATGTCATGTCATCGCAAAGATGTGATTCATCGTGTTCTATTCCAGTTTCTTCGTGTACCAAAATGGATCATAATTAGCACTAATGACAATGTTAAATCCAGCAATTTGAGTGACTGATAATAAAAAGTATCCAACCCACAGAAATCTATACTATTACCTTTTAAATATTAGATATATTAGGCTCATCTATAATATGAGCAAACAAGTAAAATTTCACTTTAAATTGAGCTCAAAAAGGACGTGTCAGTCAAAATTTAAAACAATAAAATGTTTTTTTTTAGAAGTCAAATCATTCTGGATGCAATATTCCAGTTGTAAGAGTCAAAAGCATCCTCTATGGAACACCATATGTCCCAAATAATTTTGCATAAATCTCCAAGCATTCCCAACTTTGATGTTTATGCACATCACCTTGTTGTTACTTACTTTACGGAAGCCACACTCTTCTTTCAGACAAGCAGAAATCATCCCCAGAGAAGTTGATGGGAATTATTCACATATGTCAGCATTGGTTCTGAATAGAATGCAAATACTTACTAAACATGTGCATGTTTTAGACTGCAATTCTGCTAATGTTAATATATTCCTAGAGTATATTGAATATGGTTTTCAGGTTTCTTTATTTATTTATTTATTTTAACAACCGACATATTCCTGAGAAGTACTTGTTTTCTGGTTTTTATGTTTGTTTGTTTATTTTAAATTTATTTACTACTTAGAAAGGAAGTCAGGTTCATAACTCTGGTGGCCATAGCCTTCTACTTCCTTATGCAATTAATGTAGTAAAGGAAAGAGAAAGGAAGGTCCTACAGCTCCTTTCATACCATTAGTAAATGACCAACCACATTCTGGAATGTACCCTCAAGTTTGTAGAGAGTCATGAGATCTTCTTGCTCAAAATGCCAGTTAGTAGCAGTTGCATCTTTATGGACTCTGTTAGGAGTTTACCTTTTCACTACAAAATACACTGAGAACCATGCTAATTTCACTTATACCTCAGAAAGCCACTTGGTAGGAAAAACTTTTGGATACAATTAATTATGTGAATTTGGAAGCAAAACTCTGTATCCTATTACTAATATTAAAAAACAATCATTCCCATGCTTCTGGTGTTTCTGCAGTCAAATTCTGTGTTCCTTTTGTCCTTGATACAGAAAAGATCACTCTGGTATTTCCCCCTCACAAAAATCTATATATTGGACTTGAGAGCTTTTTAAAATTAGCTACAGAGCTTACGATGTATGGCTCTCTTGATTAAACATATCCATCTCATAAGCAAAATCGCTTCATGTTGTATTGAAAAAGCATATTGGAGATTCACAGAAAAGATTGGAAGCAACAGTAATCAACAGTCGGTTCCATTTGGTAACTAAATAAGTAAACACTAAGCATTTGTGAGTTGTATAAATGTTTTTATATGAAGATATGGATACGATTCTTATGAAATCATTTCTGAAATAGCTATTTTTGAGATGCAAATGTAAGAAACAATATATGGTCATCTGCAAGTTTTTGCAACAGCTTTTAATATATGGAAAAAATAACTACATATTTTTAATGCATCGGAACTAACATGGTATCGCAGTGATGCTGACTATAAGCACTAGAAGCCTTTTGGTCAGGCAAAATTTTCCTCTTTCCAGTAGTTATATCTGCCTTTTTGCTCAGACAGTCAAATGTGTGCAAATATAATTAATCAGATACTTAGAAGATGATTGCCAGAGTCACTGAAAACCAACTGCTTCACTTTAACTTAGTTGGGTTTGACTGGGGGGTGATTCACACTTCCAAAAATCAAAATTTTATATATGTGAATCTGAAACACTGTGTTTTAAAGATTCTTATGGAAAAGCAAAGGATGGGTTGAGGCATACACGCAGATTGAATCCCACAGCTCTTTCAGTGTGAGTTATGTTTGTTCTCATGTCTTTCCACAGGAATATGTGATATCAACTATATCAAATTCATGTTTCTTTTCAGTATACACCTCTATACACTGAACAATTGGCACAGACAAAAACACAATTCAAACTCCAAATCAGCATCAACAGTCTGAACTGCAGATAGCTAGTACTAGTCAGAATATATGTTAGAGCTCAATACAAAGAAAAACAAAGGAAAAAGGATTTTAATTTACACAAGATTTTGTCTTCTAATCACAAGTTTGTCACACATATCCTGTATTTATGCAATAGACAAAAAGATCCCTCAAAGGGGAAAATGGAACTTCTAATAAGGAGGAAAGTGGAAAAACCAAGGATAAACAAACAAGACAGACTGGATAAAACGTGTTGGAGAACTTTCTGCACAGCTAGAGGAAACCTCAGTTTATTGAAAAGTAAAACTGAATGAACTTAGATGTGAAATATACCACACTCATTTAACTTCAACAAAAAATAGGGAATGGTTTGGCAAAGGCAGTAAAACTGAGAAGAAATTTTTGTTTTGCTTTGCTTTTTCCTATTTTACTAGTCTTTGGTTTCTAGTTAATCCATTCAGTATTAAGTTCCTAAATTATTACCTTGTACCTTTTTAATACCAAAGAATAAAAGTACATTAGAGGCTTTTTTTACATCCCATATCATACTCCTTAAGTATTGTTCAAGAAATATCTAAAAAAGCATTAAAATGACTGAAATGAATCCCATATGCTTTGTTTAAATATACTATATATACTATAACTTTTTTTACTTTTTTTTTTCTAATCTAAGAGAACATCTGTACTTTATAATGCTCTTTTTTTTTTTTTTGTACGTGATATCAGGCTGTTTTTCATACAAAATTGTTAGTCCAACATTATATTATATATTCTTTAACTGTAGTAGTGCATTTCAAATTATTTTGTTGAAATTAGCTTAAAATTGATGGCTTTCTTTTATGTTTGTGCTTAATTTTTTCCAATAATACTTGAAGATCAGCATGCATTAATAGCTGCAGGGCATAAAGAGACTAGAGGAAATTAGCTGTCACCCACAGCCAGTGATTCTGTGTTCTTATAAAAATAAAGGACTAAATTGTCTTTTATGTTGACCATGCATGCAGATCATGTCATTTTCATTAAAAATTAGAGATCATGCATATATAGTACAATTGTTGATGGAGGTGTTTGAAATAATACAATTTTAAAGCAAAGACTAAATTCCTTTTGTGTTTTGCTTTGTTTTATTGTTTTGTTTATTTTTGCTAATCGTTTGGATTTTATTACTGAAATATGCAGTTGTATATGAATCTTAAATTGAATCTTGTTAATTCTTTGCTGATATATTTTCTATCTTCTGCAAATATTTTGGTGTTCTGTGTTCATAGCATGAAGTAAGTAATTTATGAACTGATACAGGCTGTTTCTAATGAACTTTCTATTACCTTTTTTGCATCGGGTTTATTTGTTTAAATCCGAATTTTGGCCTCAGACTGATAATCAAATGTCAACTAAGTGATTACTAGTACAGACATATTAATAAGTTACTGTAATCAGACCTAATTGGCTTAAGCTTTCAAACAAGTACAATATGATTATTTTGTTTTGTATCAAATTGCAGTATGATAATATCTTTGTCTACCCATCACTAGCAGGACAACACAATGTAACACAGAATGTCCTCCAGCTCTGCTGACTTCTGCTGATATCGTCACTTTACTTTGTGTCATTCCTCCCCTAGTGTTTTCTCTGCCCAGCAGCTGATTACTTTGCTGGTAGTTGTTCTTTAGAAACATCTTGTTCAAATTATCATCCTCCTTCTCTTGTGTCTGTCTAAAAAACATCTTTTACACCTCAAGGCATTAAAACATACTCTCACTGATCAAACATCTTACCATAGCAGATGGAACACAATATTAGATGGATTAAAAAAAAAAAAAAAAAAGAGAGAGAAAAAGAAAAAACACACAAACTTCAGTACTGACCTTTCTGTTTCACTGTCCATCTTTCACAGTGTTATTTAACTACAGATCTTATGTAAATCCAAGCGAAGCCTTAGCTTTAATAACTACAGAACTGCTCCAACATTGCCAAGACTCATAAACGATTAAGCCATTCTATTTCATACAGAGTTCTACAATATCTTGATTACATCCTGCCTTGAGATTTTGTCAGTCACCACTCAAGCAATATTGATTTGCATTTATAGAACAATTTTGGGAGCAGGGAGTGATTTGAAGTTTATATGGCAATGCATTTACTCACACCATTGCGTTTTTTGTATGCTTCCCTTCCAAACTGTGCCATGCATCTGCTTGTTCTTAACACTTTAGCAGGTGATAGGGTAATCTTTCATTAAAATTGTTATGATTAGTGCAAAGTACACCTAAAGATAGACATTTTTTACATAAATGACCTTCACATCTACTTAGCTAGTTAAATGCAGCTTGGATTTTTTTTTCAATGCTTTCTGAGGCAAAGACTGTCTGTTCCTACACTAGCACTTTTAGCTTCTAAAGTCCCAATAGAGTTTAATCAATGTCCATCATCCTTCCAAGTGGTACTTCAAACAGCTGTTGACTTTTACTCAGTAGCATGGAGGTCACCAGACAGCCTAAGGAACGCTCCACCTGACATCTGTTTTCTGACTGTTTTGTAGAGGCAGAAGTTGACTCACTGGCTGTCTTCATCAAAGACAAGTTACAGAGCCCTACTTGGCTCTATCAGTTGTCTTGGCAAATGTTATTGTACAGCAAGAAACAATTACATACATTTGCATTGTAACAAGATATCTTAACCTAAAATATTTAACATAACAATAAATGAAAACCATTACTTTTCATGCTATAAAGCGCTTTTCAAATAATTATTAGTTCTTTATGTAAATAAGAACTGACACATTTCACAGTTCATACATGACAAAAAAGGCAGCCCAATTACTAGCTTTATAGACTTCTGAGAGTAGCATCCTGTCTGAATAAACATTACTGGCTCTCTCTGCTTCCTTTCCAGGCAGTTAAGAATGGTCTTCTAAATCTTCAGAAAGGTATGGTTCAGTTTCCTGTAGTGCTGCTTATGTGTATTCAGGAGTTAGAAGAAAATCAGCTAATAATTTTTTAATAATAATTTTGTGTAAAAAGCTACCTAACTCTTGACTTAAAATACACACTTCTTCCTAGGGGTGAGGTGAGTGAGTAAGTACAAAATATTCCTTAACATTGTATTGGGTTTACATGGCAATATTTTAATAGCGGGGGGCTGCAGGGAGAAGAATCCAGAAGCTGCCCCATGTTAGATAAGGGCCAGTTTCAGCTGGCTCCAAAGGGACCCACCGCTGCCCAGAGCCAAGCCAATAAGTGAAGTTGTTTGTGCCTCTGTGAGAGCAGATTGAAGAAAGGGAGAAAAACTGCTGTATAGGAGCAGCTGGGAGAGCAAGGAGCGAGAACCAGCCCTGTAGATCCCAAGGTCAGTACAGAAGGAGCACATGCGCTGGAGCAGAAGTTCTCCTGCAGCCTGTGGAGAGGCCCCTGGTGGAGCAGGCTGTCCCCCTGCAACCCATGGGTCCCACATGGAGCAGATCTCCACGCTGCAGCCCGTGGAGGAGCCCACAGTGGAGCAGGTGGATGTGGCCTGAAGTAGGCTGCGGCCCATGGAGAGCCCCCTCAGAAGCAGGCCTCTGGGCCAGACAGACTCTGGGCCAGAACTGTAGCTGGTGGAGAGGAGCCCATGCAGGAGCATGGGATCTGGGGGGAACTGCCACCCGCGGGGGACCCAGGTTTGAGCAGTTTGCTCCTGTTGGATGGACCCTGTGGTACAGACCCATGTTGGAGCAGTTCTTGAAGAGCTGCTGCCTGTGGGAAGCCCACACAGGATCAGTTTAGGAAGGACGGCATCCCGTGGGAGGGACCCCACGTGGAGCAGGGGCAGAGAGTGACCGTGAAAGAGCATCAGAGACAAAGCATTAGGGACTGCCCACAGACCACATTCCTAGTTCCCCTGAGCTGCTCAGGGCTGGAGGGAGAAGGGGGTGGATGGGGAGAAGGTGTGTTTAGTTTGATTTTGTTGTTGTTGTTTCTCACTGCTCTAGCTTGTTAGTACTAGCTAATAAATTTTGTTAATCTCCATATGCTGAGTCTGTTTTGCCCGTGACTATAATTGTTGAGTGATCTCCTGATCTCCCTGTCCTTATCTCAACCCTTAATGCCCTTTTCATCGTATTTTCTCCCCCTTTCCCTTTGAGGAGAGGGAGTGAGCAAGCAGTTGTAGTGGAGCTCAGCTGCCCAGCTGGGTGAAACCACCACAAACATATGAATGCTCAAGTAGGAAATACTAGCAGCAGAAGAGCAGTGTTCTAATAACTGCACAGTGGCTATAATACCAATAGTGTTTTTGTTTACTTCAGACTGAAGTACTAGTGTAATTTCAAGACTAGTTTTTGAGATGTGCAAGTTCTGTTACCCTTATTAAATAACTGGTGTTCATCAGTCTACAACATGAGACATCTCTGCAAATAAAGAAACATTTCAGTATTTGCAGATATTTCATAATGAGTTTAAAATCTTAATATCATTTCTAGATATTAATTACTGTTAAGTGTGAAAATTAGAGGTGTGACATAATTCTAATTAAATTAGTACCTAATGAATACACTGAAATAAATTTATATTTGGCAGCCTGTTGGAAAAGATTCTGATAAAGTGACCTGCACACAAACAGACACTTACCAAGTTTTAATTAGCAAAGTAATGTGAGAAAAGAAACCTTTAATATGTCAAATGATTTTCTTTTCTGAGGAATCCTGGAAAAGATCTAAAAACGGTGAAGAAAAATGTAATGTTTGAGAAAAACTGAGTATGTATCTCGTCAGAAATTAGTCTTGGCAAGACACATACTATTTCAATATTGGAAGATATTTTCACAGGAAACTGAAGATACTGTAAATCTGAGGCTAGTCTACAGTATTCAGAATAGTCAAATGCAAATATCCCTGTACTGTGAAATTGCAATCATTAAGATCTGGCGTATCTCAAACACAGTAGGACTGCCAGCAAAAGTACTAAAAGGCAAATTGTCTAAATATGGAATCTATTTAATTTCCACTGGTGATAAACAATATATACAACGTTTATTTCCTTTTTCATTTCAGAAAAAAAAAAAAAAGAAAAAAAAGAAAAAAAACCACTAAATTTATATTCCTTTTGTCCTTGGAAAGTTGAAATTAACAATAAATGAAAGTTGAAGAAAAAAGGTAAAAGTTGAAGGTCTACCTGTGAGTGATCCCTTCTACAATGATATCTTTATTCTCAATGGGCCTGGCCAGTTAAGAAACTGGAGGTGACCTTATCAGGAAGAGAGATAAATATCCACTAATATTTTCAAACCACAGAACTCAGCTGTTTTCCCCAAAAACCACTTTCTGTGACATTGGTTATCTGAGGTCATTTACCACTTAGTGGATTGCTTTCAAAACCAAAGTACACATCTGTAAAAATATCCCAGAAATACTAGAACTGGAATGCAGTTGCAGTAAATATTTCAGAGTATAAATAATTATACCAAATGAACTTTGGAAAAATAATTGGAATCACAGAGAATTAATTAACTCTGAAAGTAATAATAATGAGAAATACTTTGAGGAACTCTGTGATTGCTAGTATTTAAAAAGCTTACTATAAAGACTACTTGATACCTCCATTCCATTACAACTTCCAAGGTTTACTACCTGTATAACCTTGCCAATCTCGAACTTCTTGGATATCAATGTGACAGTTCTGATGTTTCTAATGAGTATGTTATTTTGCCCATGGTAAGAAATTATAAATAAGTTTCTGTTTTCACAGTTTTTGTTTGGTTGATTTTGTTTGCTTTACACCAAGACAGTCCTTTTGATTAAAAGGTACTACGATACCAGAAATGTAAATCTTACTGTCTTTAGAAAAATCTTTCCGAATTTTAAAAATTTACAAATAACTGAAAAATCAGCATTCACTGTCACATGAAGAAATGTTTAAAACTGAATGCTAACAGATGGCAGACAGTTGGATGTATGTCTGTAAGGGCAGAGAATGCTCCAAATTAAACTTTTTCACTTTTTCAGAAACTTGCTAGCTGCAAATGGCAGGGGCTGACTATAAACTTTGATAGCTCAACTTGCTGAGCAAAACCAGCAAATCCTGAATGTTCTTTCTAAGCTTTCTAAACTTTCTAAAGTTCTTTTAAATGTTCTTTCTGCTGAAGCTATGGACTGCTTCAAGTCCTGCCATAGCTGGAAATGAGAGTAGCCAGGCTGTCTCTTTAGTGCTATAAGTGTCATTCAGACTGAGTTCAAGCAGTTGACAAAAAGCAGCTGATGTAGAGCAGACAGAAACTATACGTGGCATAAGACCAAGTGGAATGGGTTTAGACAAGCATCCTGTGAGGATACCAGGACTAGAACATCTTTAGATGAGTAGTGAGGACATGGTGTAAAAAATAGAAGGGAAAAGACTGGGACTAAATGTAGGAGGAATACCATTCCCCCGCATCTCCCTAGCCCTCCAGGGTAAATCACATACTAAAATGAGAGAAAAACTAGTGGGTCTACTTGTTTAAAATGAACATACATTAGGAGTAGGATACCAAAGTTTCTCAAGAACTGAAGTGAAATATATTTCTTTTATACTGTCGTCCCCACAAGAGAAAATCTAGACACAATAGTTTCTGATAATTTGATTGGGAAAAATGGAGCTGAGTAAGCAAGGAGACAGAAATTGAAGTGAAGTATCTGGAGGAGGAAATGACTGGAAACTCAGCAAAGAATAGTTTATATAATGACATCTGGGAAGAAAGGTGACAGTCTGGGAAGGTAAAAGCAAGCAGCTGAAAGGGAGACAGGTCAGAGTATCAAGGGAGGCAAAGATGAACATGAATTTCCAAAGATAAGGGGAAAACATTTTGTTTATTAGGAAATACTTCCTTCCAAAGTCTCGAATGGAGGTTTGGAATTCTTATTATTGCTGAGTAAGCAAATATCTACTGACAAAAATGCTCTAATTCTCTTTTGCATAAGGTATAGCAACATGACTGTGAAAACAAGTACTGTATTCATACACTAGACAGTTACAAAACTTGGGGTCCAACTTCCTGTGGATTTCCTTCTCTGTAGGTATTACGACCATATTTGTTTTACACTGAGTTCTTGTCTCAGGAGCTAGGCACAACAGATCTAATTTGGGGATAGATCAAGTCTGTATGACTAAGGACCCCATTATCATGGGCTTGTGATAAATACTTTGGGAAAGGATAGAAATTTGTTGAGAGAGATGCAGAAGAAAAGAAAGAAGGGTTTATCTCTAGGCAATAGTAACTGAATAAGGGGCCGAAGAAGAATCACTGAGGAACTCAGACTTTGTCTCCTCAGAATGGAATTTGGACAGTGTACATTCAATAAGGCTTGTGGCCAAGCAATAACAATGAGAATACAAATGTTGAAGAGCTTCATTCTTGAGAATCATGTTGGTTAACAAAGTGAGGCCACTGAGATAGATGCAGTATGTAACCCTATCATTCAGGTTTGCATGCTGTTGTGCATAAGCAAAAGTTACCTAACTTTTACATTTCCTAAATTTTCAGCACTTTACATTTCAACCTAACCAATGTTCTTTTAATATAAACCTCATATTTCTGTGAAGGTTTTGACTATTGCAGAGTTGTATGCATTTCATTGCATATTCGTATAAGCAGTGTTCATGCTTTGGTTAGTGCTCAGAGGTTACTGCTTTACATTAAATTAAAATTAAATGACACCCCTATGTATTGTTTAGAAGTTTATCTCCCTCCTTAGATTAGTGGGTGGCTCAGTTGTTCTTGCTTTTCTCCTGATGGATATTTTAAAGTTTTTCTACTTCAGGATAAATGTCCATTTACAGCAGCATCTGTGCCAGCTGAGAAAGATTATGACCTTAATGAGTGTTTGTGACTCTGCTATATCTTACCCCTCGTTTTTCTGCCTACTTAGCTGTTCCTACATTAGTTTCATAATTCATTTAAATGAAAATGGTCTAGATTAACTAAATGCTTCAGCTCATTTAACCAGTTGAATTTTAACTGAAATGGGTGAATGAGGAAATGTGTGAGTAGTTCCATGGGTAGTTTTGTCTGAGAGAGCAGGAAGGATGTTAAGGGAGGCAGGCAGGCTTGACAGCAAGCTAGAGCAGTACCTCTTCTGATGAGACAGCAGCAGCAGAAAGATTATGTTGTGCCTACAGACTTGGACTGAAAATTAAACTAGATTTAGACCTGCTTAGAATACGACTGTGTAGAACATTCAAATAACTTACATGCATTCAGAACCAAATCTGAAGACTGGCCAAGAATGACCCTCATGCTCACTTTTGTCTTGTACATCTGGCTAATATCTTTCAACAATGTAAGGAGCCCTTTAGATGAATGAGTTTGCAGATCCAACATGACAGATCCCCCACTTCCTGTAGACATAGCAGTAGGCAGCAAGATTCTTTGGTGTTTGAGAACAAGCAACATAAGAAGTGGGCTGCAACAGACAATGCTCTGAGAGTCATGGGCAGAACTTATCTTAATAATTAGAAGTATTGCAATTCTAGGGGTTACAAAGCTTAAGCAGCTGCCTAAGCTAGCTTTTGTTTGTTCTGAACATCACAGTGCAACTCACTGAATATACAAATCTTACCCTGATTATCTGATCCCACTGAGCTATACTTCTAAGAGGAAACAAGATGCCATGATGCAAACTTAGAATCATGGTTTCATGTGTCTGGAATGGTATATAAAAGCTTGCATTTTGGCAGGTCTGGTGAACTTTATTTTTATCAAGACTTTTTATCAAGATTCCATGTTTGTAGTCCTTGGAATTGTGGACTAAAGCTTAAAAAATAAGACCAAAAATAAACAATGGTTGAAAATTTTCACATACAGCCGAGTGCTAGGGAAAAGGTGTCAACATGTCTCATATGATTTTCATAGCTAAACTTTCTCAGGAAGTTCTATCCGAGGTCCTTCCTTGCCTTTCATTTCCTCTATCCAATTACAAGAAAAGTTGTTGGTGTCCTCCCATAGGAAATCTGACAATGTGAAAGTGTAGCAATATGTTCACAGAACTTAATATAGGTAGGCAGTAAAAGAGTAACTAGTAAACTTGTACACTGGAAAAGAGTGCTGATCTATTAAACCAAATGTGCAGGTAAAGCTTGACACTTCTTTCTTTCAGGTGAAACAGTTAAGTGCTCTCAGGTAGGAGCTGCAAGGCTTATGTCCCTATTTAGCCATAGTGCTATAACAAAGCAAAGCAAAACAAAGCAACAACAACAAAACAAAACAAAACAAAAGGAAAGACTGGAAGCTTCTGCAAACTGAAGGACTAACATGGTTTAGCCTTGGGGGAATATTCCCCCAAAAGAAAAAAAGGAAGTCCGATGTTCTTTCTCAGGTAATCCGTAGCCATCCCTATCAAGGCTTCCACTATAGTATCCACTATTACCCCTTGTGATATTAGTGCTTATAATACAAGTCACTCAGCAGCCATCAGATGGTAATTATTCTCATATACAAATGACAGATCTGAACTGGCAGCCATGACATGAAATGCTCTATCTTGTATCACCAATCCCCCAAGCAGTCCATTGCTCACTACAAACCAATGATACAATTAAATATATATATATGGTTTTCATGCTTTTTTTTTTTCTGAAAAATAATTTTGAGCAGTTGTGTTATAAAGTTCTGAAATCTGAGTTATGCAGAAAACACTACTACCTCACTTTTAGTTAGGTTACTGTGTTTTGTTTTGTTTTACTTTGAAATCATTGGGAAACTGTGTATAGCCGTTTGCTTCAAAAGCATTGTGTCACTAAGCAATGACTCTTCATCAAACAAATTTGTATTGTCCTTCACCCAGGTGTAACCCATAGGAATTACTTACCTCCAGCTGACCTGATAACACTGATAATTAAAATACTGAGATATTTCAGATATTTTCAGACTACTTGTTTTGAAGACTAGTTCCATGCTGCCTCTGTTAATCTGTAGCAAAGACAAAATTATTTTTGTTGCAATGCATCAGGTGACACAGTAAATATGATGTTTCAGGCTCAATACTTTTAGTTCCTGCAGAAGTGTTCCTTGCAATTTATAGCAAGAAATCCGATTCTGTAGAATCCTATTATTTCATATATAGAATTCAGCATAACTTCTCCATCCTTTACCCTTTATTGGGTGGAAAGACGAGTCTATTTTCTCTAGAGATTTTTTTTTTTTTTTGACACAGCAGTTTTACAACTAAAATTGCAACTTGATATACCTCTTTTCCTATCTCTTTTTTTATGGTAAGTGTAAGTAATTAAACTTTTTTTTTTTTTTAACTTGTGTGGTCTACTGGAAAGTAAGAGTTTATTGTACTCCAATTTATTGTACTCCAGTTTATTGTACTCCAAAATGTCTTTTCACTGTTTAAGTTGGTTCAGAATTATCATATATATTTTCCAGAGGTAATAAGAAAATTCAGTCCAAAAACATGTAAATAATTACAGTAATAATAAAATAAAATTGGAAAGGAAAGGAAAGGAGAGAAAGAAAGAGAGAGAGGAAGAGAGAGAGAGAGAGAGAGAAAGAAAGAAAACTGCTTTACTTCAGCATTAAAATTCATCTTCAGCTGCTTTGTTCTGTAATAACTAGGTCATCAGTTTAGGTGCTCTTGCTTAAAATGCATTTAGCATCCATATGTATTCCCTCACCTAGAGGCTTGATATTTTTAATGAGATTATATCAAGGAATGTGAAGACTGGAGAGCGGTAACATCATTTTAGTGTGTAATTCCCAGAACTCTGATCCATTTCGGGGAGGCAATTAAGACTGCTGACTACAATAAATGATACTAAGAGATTATAGAGGTTTTTTTCTGCATGAATGCATAGTTTAAAAAATAATTTAGGTTTATTTAACATAAAAAACACCTCCAGAGGGGGGATTTTTTTTTTTTCAGTTTTACTGATTGTAGGGAATATCTCTTTCATCATTTATCTGTAAGGATCTGTGGTATATGCTTGTACTAAGGATGACTTTGAGATGCTTTTTTAAAAACATGTATTTTAATTATAAGTAATTTCCTTTGTGTTACTTATTTTAAAATGTCTGCTTAGTAGTGGAGCAATTGAGTGGTGCATGGTGTTGGGGGGTTGTTTATTTGTGGATTGTTTTTTTTCTTTTTCACTATTTTTTTTTCTTCTGTGGCAAGCCAATAATCTGAAGTAACATTTAGATCAAACGCTTCATAGGGATTAACCCTTGTCTTGTTACTGCTGACCACAAAAACTACATGCACAAGAATACAGAAGAATTGCTAAAAACAAATGCAATGGAATCAAAAGTTTGTTGTCTTGAAGAGTTAATTCTGGCAGAGAGGTGACCTTTACCCCTACATACTCACTCTTTTTTTTTTTTTTTTTTTTTTTTTATCAAACCTCTCCAAAGGGACTCATCATATGCAGGGCTCTATGAAGAGAAAAAGAAGAGCATTGTCCTTATCACCTCCTTCCAGAAAGTGGCAGAGTAATAGGACTTTGTAAGGCGAAATGAAGCCCAGTCTGATGGCTGCTGATTAAAAATTGACTCTGCCACATCAAAGAAGAGTTGAAGGTGAAAATGATGATCACTTCCCTCTCCCAGGGACCCTGCACCATTTCTTTTATTCAACCTTGAAAGGTTCTTTCTGAATAAGATAATATCCCTCGAGTCCATTCTGGCTAGGCGGCATGGGAAAATGTAGATCAGTATGCCTATTCTCTATGAAAAAATGGGATTTTGTTAATGACATAGCACTCTAAAGTGATGGCTTGTATGTGGTAAATGCTGAGAAATTAATTATAAAATGCCTCTTAGACTACAGATCAAATTAATTGCTAGTATACATATACTAAAAAGACCACTGTAAACCCAAACTGCATTTCTTGCTTCTTTGCTGTAGATTTCTGTACTTGAAATCTCTTCTGTAATTTCTGTACTGTAGCTTGTGCTGTCCTTTCTGTTTTCAGTTTATATATATATATACATATATATTTAGTTGAGGGGCCGTCTGTGAAATAATATCATTGAAATATAAAATGTTATGATTGACTGGACTAAAGCATGTGAATATCTATTTTGTGATAGATACATACACACAGAGAAAAGAGACATTCAGTTATTCAGGTATGTGAACTACGCAGAGACTCTGTAGACAGGGGGAAAAAAGAGTTTGTATATAGATATATAAATACTCAGGAAGAAACACAGCTGTGATTCAGTGCATTATAGTATATTTCACTGGTTACCATGTGTGGCAGGCAGAGATAGAAAATTTACATAGAAGCTTGAAAAATCCTCCTCTCTGTTTTAGATTTTGGTTTTATACCTCATAACAGAAATTCTGAAGTGCATAGCAAACATTTTAATTCAGGGTGCCATTTACTCATCCACATACTTAAATAGACCAACAGGCAATGTGCTCAATATACAGCAGAGAATCTCAAAACATATAGCTTGATTAACAATAGCAAGAAAAGTCTTACATGAAAAAAAACATGTTCAAAGAAATTATTTTACACACATGCCTTCCCCTCCTGCCACCCCCAACACACACACTTTCCATGGATCCTATGCTGGTAAGGATCTTGAGCAGTCCTAGGAAATGACTGGAAGCAATGATTAAATTTGAAAATCGCATGTTAGAACCTCAATAAAGGTAGAATAGCCTAGTCCACCTAATGGCTGACAATGGCTGGCCATGTCCACAATCTTCACTTGTTCTCAATTATCTACATGTAATTGTACTTGTCCTGATACATACATTATAAAATTAGAAAAACAAAAACAAAACAACAACAAAAAAATGCAATAATGTATGTATTTGAATGATATAATATGTAAAAGCTTTAACTGTATGCATGTTTGACATGTATAAATTACACACTAAAACGTAAGTTATTTATTCATTCTGATGAATGACATAAATATCATGCTGTTGAGATTGGTACAATTAGAACAAACAAGTGATTATGTCAGAACGATGGAAATAACATGGTAATGACATCAAAACAGTGAGAATAGCAATAACAACCTCCCCTCATCAATGTCATCTGTGACTTCTGCTACTTCTTAGAAGAAAAAATTTTACTAAAACATCTCTCAGTATTTCTGCTTATTTTTCCCCTGCTGTAGTTATCCTGCTCTCTGTTGAACACAAGATGAAATGTACAAAAAAAAATTGTTTAAAACATTTTTTCTTTCCTTTCTCAGTGTTACAGAATGTAACCAAATTGAACAATGCAGAGTGAAGTACAGTGATTTAATGATCAAGAGCTTGTTTATTACAAATTAAATTTGCTGTACAAAGATAATGATTTTTACCTTAGTGAGTTCTCAGTGTCTTAATAATCTTTACTGTAATGAATATGAGCTCATAGTCTTAGAAATACTTTCTCCCTGGCTTCCTAATTTAATCAACATTTTAAAATGTTCAGATGTCCCAATCACCTAGGGCTATGTTATTAGCATGGTACTTACTTTAAACAGCTTCTCAGAACAATTGAAGAAAACAATTCATACAAGTGCTACCTTTAATGAGAATAGAAAAGCCAGCATAGCTTGTTTGCCTCATTAAGGCTAACTTTTGATCTTAAAGTTTTATAAATAGATTAAACACCACACAGTTCAGCAGTATCTCTTATGTACATGTGAGTCCTACTAATGCTAATGGGGAAGTTGCATGCATGTGTTAGGGGAGAATGGATGACAGTGAGCTATTTATAAAAGCAGCAGAGCAGATATTTAAGAAGACACGTTAGATGAAGAAATAAGTAAAATCTTTTGTCAGGTTATTATGTTTCTATTACATGTTATATATAGTTGCTGCAAAATGTGTTCTTTCTTTATGAGTCTGCCTATATGTGTGAGCTCTCTGATGAGGCTTGGTTTACAAGATCTGTGGGTTTACAAGGATGCTCCCACACAGCTGTTGAATGTGCAGCCCTTTTTGTCACTGGCAATATCTGAGATACTGAAGGCTGTTATCATTTGGCAGAACGACTTTTTAAATTCAAGATTATTTAGAATATGGGCTGGAAAACAATCTTCTCAGGGAATGATTAGATTGAATGGAACTGGACTGGAACATTTCAACAGTCTGAGTGTTGCAGAAGTGTACCTAGCCATGGGGAACTATTCCTTCAAAAATAAAAAATAATAATAACAACAGTTATTAAAGGAAAAGTTTGAAGAAAATGACAAATTTTAAAAAACTTTCTGCATGCTTTATTAAAAGAAAATCTAACATTTATGGATTAAGGGCACTCCAGTATTGCCCTACCATTGCTGTTTTGAATAACTTGTCCAGTACACAGATTTGGGCTTGCAGTCCTTTGAATAGATAAAGTCATTCAGGTCTTTCCAGGATCAGACCTATATTCAAGAAGAAATGTATTTAATATTAAAGCACAAGAAAGTTTATAGTCCTGTATGATTAATCCTTTGAGCTCTGAAGAAGAATTTATACTGAGATGATTCTATTTCTGTGGAGAAGGTAGTCCCACTGCTCTCTTACTTTGGGTTTCTTTTTGTTGTTGTTTTTGGAAAATAACTGTTACAGATGTTTCTTTTGAAAACCTATACAAACCACATACACTTCCAGGCCACCTAACTTTTTATATTCAGGATGCAATAAAAATACAGTTATGAAGTTGTGATACAACTTCAGTTCAATTGGAAGACTCTACTGATTTTAGTGGCCACTGGATTGGCTATTAGGAGGGAAGAATGAGCTTCCCTTTTATAGGATATGGACATAGAAAGGTGGCAGTCTCCCTGTGTCTAATCAGTGACTGATACAGTGACTGCCCCTACAGTGATTTGGCTCCCCTTAAACTGTTAAAGCAAGATCCTTTAATTCTTTGCTGGTATCTAAACAGAACGTTTTGTTTTGTTTTGTTTTGTTTTGCCCCAAGTAAATGGGAGCCTAAGTTTTCCTTACTGCTTTTATTTTGGTTAATTTCTCTGTTTTAGGATTCCATTGTAAATCTTCCTATTATATTCATCACGGCATAGCAAACTACCCACTGTGTTCATTCCTTGTCTTGCTCTCTTCCTTTACCCCAAGGTATGCAGGAGGAGTCAGAAATTAGAAGTGAGACAAGCTGAGCCTATGTCTAAGATGTCAAACAGAAGTTGCTTAATGAGCCAGCAAAACATATGCATGTACAGGATGATCAAGCCCTTAGGGAACTAGCAAACACATGAAGGGTTAATATTTAAACAGACTACAGAAGTTCAATGTATATGACATAATATGTTATATAAGAAGGCAGATTTGCAGGCCACGCTTCTCTGCAGTTTTATCACACTTGTCTGCTGAGTAGCTTGTCATCCTTATTTCATCGTCAATTATTCATTTGAATTTTATTTGATTTTTTTCCAAATTACTAAAATCAAATTTGACTATTTGTTGAAATGATTAATTGTTAGATTAAAAGTAATTCAATCCACAGACTCCCTTGTTCTCCAGTACAAAAAAAAAAAAAAAAAAAGAAAAGTATTGCTAAATAATGTTTTCTTTAAGCACTACCTTGTACCAGGGAATGCTGTAGTTGTCATAAGCAAATATCTGTACTCCCTGACTTTATAAACTGGCATCTGCACTATAGACAAAATGGTTGAGTTGAGTACCGATGAAGACCAGAATACCTTGCTGCATATCTGAAAGGGCTTTCTAGGTTGGTTGGCCTGTCTGCCTGATCATGAGACTGCCACCGACTACAGCAGTATACATTACTGAACAGGTAAATCTATGGTCATTCATGGTAGATTCATGTTGGATATAGGACGCAGTTAGGCCATGTGCTCTTGAAACTTACTTAGTGCTGGGATATTAACTTTTGAACAAATAATTTTGAATGGATATTGAGAAACTTGCTGAGAATACAGACATTTGAAACACCAAATGCAGTTGGCTCCCTCAAACCAATTCCTTAAAGAAAAAAAATCCATCAACATTCAACAGTCATTACAGGATAGCCTTAAGAAGGCCTTCAGACATTCTCACTTTTATTTACAGTATCGGAATTTGCTGAATCCCACTGTGGTTGAATCATACCATGGTAAGCTGTACTAATATTAGTAAACTCAATACAATCACAACAAGATATCAGTGTCCTGGGAATTATAAACAAAATGCCACTTTATTTGCAAGACTTCTGAAAAACTTGTTATATTTGCTTCTTTTGAGGTAGTTCTTTTCCATGAAGATCAGCTGCATGTCCTCTCATATCATCTCAATGGACTTGGAGTATACACTTTTTGCAGCACAAGAATCTTGAGAACAAAATACATATAACCTGTATGAGCACATATGAAAAATAAATAAATAAATAAATAAAATAACAAAGCTCTGTTAGGGAAGGTACAAACAAAAAAAATGTATTAGAGGAAGAACTTGTGAAACAAAGAAAACTGCTTCTGATGTTTTCATGCATTTTGTGTGTCTGAACTTGCTACAAAAATAGATGGAAAAGAATCAGAGAGATAATGTTTTGATTGAATATAGGAAGGAACTAGGAAGATTTTAAGTCTTTTTCCATCTGTACTTTCACATTGGTGTTTTTATTTCATTTTATTTTCAGTGCTAAGTTAAATATAACTATATTAGTAGATGGATTAGAAAGTTATAATTAACACTGTGTGAAATATAGCTGAAATTTACATTCAGTAGGATCAGTTCTAGGCTAGTAAATTCAGTTTATGCATGAAACTACATACAACTCTCAACTAAAGCTGTACACTGGGGTTTTGTTTTGTTTTTCCTCAACTTGAAATGGATGAGAAACTAAGCTGGTGAATTTATTGCTAGCAAGAGGTCTTCTACTGTACACAGATCTTTTAGAGTTATCAGATTTAATACAGTTTGACATTCAAGTGTCAACTGTGGACTAGGCAAAATCTCAAGCTCAGTACTCATCTTTCTAAGACAACGTTGTATATACAGCCTGGAAAATTGCAAAGGTCTGTGATAGCACAGAACATGCAGATACAACACAGCTGTCTCACAGCATGGTTAGAACACTTCTCTCTGGCAGTGGGGATCAGTTGTCACCATCTCTCAAAACCATAATTACAATCATCCAATGGTGAGGACTATGCTGTGTTACAGATGTCTCAGCTGTCTTCATTAGAGTCTGGAATTATGTCTCAGGGAAGCCATGGAATAACCACACTGCAAAACAAGAAAGTTGCTTCTTCCCCTTCCCCCTCTTCTTATCTCTCACAGATCACTGTGTGCAGTAGAAATTGACACTCCACTTGCCCTTTTCTCGATCAACTACAGACTATTCTAAAAAAATATAACTTTGGAAAAAGGTTTGCCTTTAGGTCTTTTGTTTGTTAGATTTTTGTTTGTTTGTTTTTGTTTTGTTTTATTTTGCTTTTTTCTGTCGTGGTTTTGCTTGTTTGTTGGGGGGAGGGGAAGGGCTGATATTCTCTTGAAGTTGCAATCCTGTTTATGGACCAGTTTTGAATTAATCACTCCATTTCCAAAACCAGTTCATTTTTAATATCAGGGTAAGGATATTTACTCTAGACAGATAATCTGTTCTGTAACAAAATGCTCCGAAAGTACAAAAAGAGTGTGAAAATAAATTTTCTATAGCCATCATTTTTACTATAAATTACATTCTTTAATAAATAATTTACTGCCATGTGGTTTCACCCTTACATAACAAATTTGTCAGCAAGGACCCCATGCCAGGCAGACACAGCCATAAAAGCTTTGTCTAAACTTGTCTGTATTGTGTTTTCCAGCTTGGTTCCACTGTTCATCCAGGCAGCCTGCACAGCACTGAATAGTGTGAATGCATTTAATTACAATCTGACATGTGTATTCCTGAGAAACAAAAGGCTGTGAACTGAGGGTGATGATTAACTGTTCTACCAGATAATTGCTTAAACTACTACTTATATTATGCTGCATTATCTCTTTTGAACAAAGTGATTATTGGCCCTTTGTGTAGCGATTATACAATGTAAATGCAATCTTGCTGTTTTAAATGTTAGAGTTTATGTTTAATATACTTTTATTTGTAATGAGGGGTGCAACTTTAGAATTTCTTTGAAGGTTTATTCTTACAGCTAGAGGAAGAAAAAAAAAAAAAAAAGCAACTCTCAGTTTCTCAGATTGGTCCAAAAGCAAAACTTCTTTAAGGGACTGACTTCCTCAGTTTCTGAGGAGATACAGGATAGGAATCTACTGCAAAGTCCTAGAGAACTTCCAGTAAAATACATATTTTTACAACAAAGAGGTAAGAGGAGATACAGGAGTAAAGAGTAAGAGTATGGGAGTAAAGGTAAAGTAAGAGGTAAGAGGAGATACACAAAGTAAAGATTATTATTTATCCTGGACATGAGTACAGACTGGGAGAAGAGCTCATTGAGAGCAGCCCTGCAGAGAAGAACTTGGGGGTTCTGGTGGATGAAAAGTTTGACATGAGCTGGCAGTGTGCGCTTGCAGCCCAGAAGGCCAACCTGGGCTGCATCAACAGTGTGGCCTGCAGGTCAAGGGAAGGAACACTGTTGAGGCCACACCTGGAATATTGTGTGCAGTTCTGGGCTCCCCAGTACAAGAGGGACATAGAACTTCTAGAGAGGGTCCAGCATAGAGCCACAAAGATGATTAAAGGATTGGAACATCTGTCCCTCGAGGAAAGACTAAGAGAGATGGGCCTGTTTAGCCTTTTTCTCTTTCTTTGGAGATATTCAAAACCTGCCTGGATGCGATCCTGTGTAACATGCACTAGGTGACCCTGCTTGAGCAGGGGGGTTGGACTAGATGATCTCTGGAGGTCCCTTCCAACCTCAATCGTTATTCTGTGATTCTGTGACTGTCCTCTACTCCGCACTTGTGAGGCCCCACTTGGAGTATTGTGTCCAGCACAAGAAGGATGTAGAGGAGGGCCATGAAGATGATCAAGGGGCTGGAGCACCTCTCTTATGAAGAAAGGCTGAGAGAGCTGGGACTGTTCATCCTGAACATCCAGGAACACTTCATTGCGACTTTTCAATACTTAAAGGGGGCTAATAAAAAAACATGGAGAGTGACTTTTTGCTCAATCAGATAATGACAGGACAAGGGGGAATGGTTTTAAAATACAAGAGGAGAGGTTTAAATTAGATGTTAGGAGGAAATTCTTCTCTCAGAAGGTGGTGAGGCACTGGAACAAGTTGCTCAGAGAGGTTGTGGATGCCCCATCCCTGGAGGTGTTCAAGACCAGGTTAGATGAGGCCCTAGGCAACCTGATCTAGTGGGTGGCGTGCCTGCCTTGGCTCCCCCTCCTTGCACCTTTTTCCGCTCTTACCCCCTTTAATTTGAAAACTCACTTGAACAATGCCAACTTATCCCCACTTTATACAGTCCTAACCTTCTTTGTTTTCCTCCACATTTCATATTTTCCTCCACATTATCTACATTTGGCCTCCACCTGAGCTATAGCTGTTGTGAAAACCCACATATCTACTTTCTCTGTAGCTATTCATTCCCTACTCTGTTAATCACGTAGCATATGACAAAGGAAAACTTTGTCCTCCCCCACTACACCTGATGCAGATATTCCCCAGCTCATCATACTTCCTTGGAGTAAAAAAAAAAAAAAAAAAAAAAAAAAAAGCCCCTTTCTGTTTCCTGATTAGCATAAAATGCGTACTACATGCTCTGAGGAAACAGAGGTACTGTGTACTGTGCTCTAAGAACGCATTATTATATATTGCAATAGAAAGTCAAAGGCTGAAGGCATTATTTCACAATCAAGATACCTTTCCAATCCCAAGGGCAGAATGATTACTCAGCTACACATTGGTAGAAAAATCAGCCAGTACTCATTAATTTTATTACACTTTTCCATTATATTTTTCTTAAAATGAGCTGCGTAAATCTTACTTGTCTGTGCTATATCCTGCCTTGTAGTTTACTATTGAGATACCTATTAATATTTGTTAACACATTTGTTAATTTGTTAACATTTGTTAACACATATTAATATTTGTTAACATATTAAATATTTGTTAACACATTAAACAGCAGTAATGAGTACTTCTAGAAAGCGCAAAGTAAAGAGAAGGAAGATCAGCAAAAGGATTAGAAGTGAGAAAGTCAAAAACGAGAGAAAAGAGAGTAATGACTGCAGGTAACGAACTGCCCATGACCTTAAACTCCAGTTTTCAGATTCTTTTGAGCCTTCAAATTGTGTAACACTCAGTTGTGTTTTTTCTTTTATTGATGAAAATCCAAATGTGTGACATTAGTTGTTTGCATTTATCACTACTGAATGTCCACAAGGCCAATCTGAATCTATTTATACTCACAGTCAAATGAGTTTTCATAAAAATACAGGTATGTATTTGTACAGGTAATGAAGTCTCTGGCTTCCAAAATCATTCTCTTTTTTACTTTGTTCACATCTCCCTCGTTGTTCCACCCACGTCCCATCTCACAAAGTGTTTCAAAGCCGTGATAGAATAGAAGTATCCACACAGTCCTCTCTGGTTATCTCCTTGTATTCTTTGTATACACCTTTCCAGAAAGTAATTTCAGCCAGAGTCAAGAAACTTAAATTTAGAATGAACATCGCTTCCTTGTTCATTGCTAAGCGTTTATGGTTAGTTTGCTGGGGTCTGTCCAATTTAAAACAACAACAACAAAAACAAACAAAAACAAAACAGCAACAACAACAAAAATGCCACACAGAAATATATGTATCTTTGGCTTCATTTTTACCTCTACTAATGTACACAGTACTATTATTACTGTGTTGCATATAAATTCCACTCTCTAATGAAATGATTAATTAAAAATAATAGAGAATGTAAATATTATTTTCATGCTTCCCAGTGTGTGGGGGCATAACCCTTGGGACAGTACATGAAGCATAGTCAGGGAACAGACAGACTTGTAAATTGTTCTTCAGAGTCTCTGTTTTCCCTTAAATAATTAATTCAGCTGTGATGATTGTGAGGCAAATCTTCTAAACATGAATTTGGTGAAACCAAGGCAGCAATAGCTTGCCAAAAGCATGAAAACAAACATTATGAAATGTGTCATGTCTTCTTGCAAGACTAGACTAGATGCAGAAAAGGTTCACATTACAGTGGAAAGGTCTATTAATAAGAGTTGAGGATAAAATGTGATTGATTTTATTTTACTAAAGGAGAAATTGGTTTCCAAAAGTTTTGAAAATAATCCTGGTGTAGAGATGAGATATTTGCTTCTAATACCAACTAAGTATTGCAGCGAGAGAAAACTAACTAAAAACAAATAGGTTTAAACTAATAACTAGGATAAGTAAGTCTCTCAACCACTAGGATCCAAGGAACGTGCCATCTGAGCATGGACTAGCAGCTGTGCTGGACTGTCAGAAGGACCTGAGTGAACAGCATGAGATGGGTACCATCAAAATACAGAACCTTTCCCTTGTAGATCGTGCAAAAGTGCATTACCTAGTTTTATTTATGAGATGTGTAAACCTGGGTACATTAACTAAAATACTTCTCACAATTTCATCTTCTCAGGACTTTTAAAAGATTTATTATAATTATGGGCTAGGTGTAGGTTTTGTTATTGTTGTTATCTTTAAAAAATAAAATAATATAAAATAATATAAAATAAAATAAAATAAATAATTAATTAAATAAATAATAACATAAAATAAAATAAATAAAATACAGATATCCTTCTGGAAAGTACTACTTTTTAACAAAACATTGAAAAAGACAATGGTTATGTTTATGCACTTAAATATAGAGGAGACAAGTGTTAGTCTCTGGTGAAGAGATTAGTGCCACATTCTGTATGGGTCCACAAGTATTTGACTGTAGGTTTCTCTTTGAGCTTCTTGTGATGTTCTTGTAGTCCTAAAATAAAACCAACTTTTCCCTCATTGCATGGATTGTATGTTTGTCTGTGTGTGTGTGTGACTTAGTTCAAAACACTCCAGAAATCAAGGGCGGGGGGGGGGGGGGGGGTTGCAAGCCATTAGAGTGATGGTTTGGACCTGAAGAAACTGATCATAAGTGCTTTGTTGCTGGAAGTGTGATATGCAGGAGATATGGAGATATGCAAGAGTTTTGAAGGGTGCAAAGCTGCAAAGCCTGCTTAATAATGTTGGAGAAACATGCAGGGTGAAGGGAGTAAAACCTCGTACAATCTTGTCCTTACTGTATATTGGGAGCGGTCTTTGATGCATGTTATCCACATAAATCATGCCCTGGTCTTAATGCAGAGACTGCAAACTGTCATGAACCAAAACTCTGCCAGGGATGAATGTTAAGAACTGAAAAGTTTGGGCAGTCCCTCGTCCAGCACTTGAGCTCTCTCCCTCATTATTTTGCATTTAACAAAATGCACGTAGACAGTAGACATCTCTCAAAAATCTGTTGATCACCAGCATTTTGAGCTGAACTGGAAATGGGAATATAATTTGAACATCAGTTAAAATGGGGAGTTCTCTAATTATTTTATAAGGTTTAGTTGCTAAGTATGATAGGGAAGTAAGTCACAACCCTTTAGTGACTGCAACAGAATTTTAATGCCAAACAGAGCTACTTTTTACACTGTGACAGTCATCGATTCCGTTATGAAGTCTGAGATGGCAAAAACAACTTACTCACTGGCAAGAATTGTTTCCCATCAAAATTTAGAAATTGGCAAAAGTGATTTAATCTGATTATCCTCGATTTTTCCTGGGAGAATTAAGAAGTTTTTGAGAAAACGTAGCAAAAGCTATTGTTCTCTGTCTTAAAAAAAAAAAAAAAAAAAAAAAAAAAAAAAAAAAAGTCTCTAGCATTGATCCCTGTTTATTAAAAGAAATAATAAATATTTTAAATATTGCAAATCTTTTACAATCTTTGCAGTTTTACAAACTACTAAATGCTGTAACAGGGTCTTCCTGCAGGCCATCATTTTGTGTCAAAGAAAATTAACCAAAAGTTCTCTGAGGACATTGTTGTTATGTCTGCAGAACATTCATTGGCTATCTCCTTATTAATAAAGATGGTGAAGCTCTGAGAAGTGTTATACAAAATCTATCCATAGAGTTAAATTCTCCTATTCCTTGCAAACCTAAAAACTACCTATTGGGAAGCATTGCCAGATAACTCTTAGTGGTCCAGGCCAAAGTTATGCCAGGAAATATACTGGTGATTTAACACTAGAAGGGATCACAGGCTGGAACCTGGGCCTCCACTCATCTGCTATTTGATTTACTGGAATATGCATGTGAAAAAAGAGGTGGGCTAAAATACTAGAAATTGATCCTCCTGGATAGATACAGTCTTACAAGTGCTCCAAGAATGTTTGAGAACTGAGAAGAATGCTTGTGCTCACTGAAATGCTTTTAATTGGTAAGAATGAAGGAATGAAAATAGACTGGGTCACAAAATACAGAAAAAGTATGCAAAGGATAAAACAAAGTAAAAAGTTATAGAAGACCAAAGAGGATGGAAAATTACATAGATGGATAACACATATCTATTATAAAGTTTCCATTGCACTCTTCTGACAGACAGTATACATAAAACATACTTGTCCCAAGTGAAAAAGTGAAATTCAGAGTATCCTTATTTGATGTTTTTTCAGTATATCTAGCTATAAAAACATCAAATGAAGCATTAACTTTATTTGATGTTTTTAACATTACAGCAATCAGTAAGAAATGTTACATCAAGCTTTATTCATTTCATTACTTTATTAATTTATAAAGGGCCCATCCCATGACAGAATCTGTGAGGCTGAATGGAAAAAAAAAAAAAAAAGCCAAAGTGAGGTCAATGCCTAAAGACACCACTGAAAAAAAAAAAAAAACATTAAAAAAGAACTTCTGAACAGGAATATACATATATATATGTATATATATATAATATATATATATGTACATATTTATTAGAAGAGCAAAACTGAATATTGTTGAGTGATTCACACTAAGAAAGCTTTCACTTCCTCTATAAAGTATCCAAAGGGAATTGTGGTCATTCTCCAAATAAAAGAATTTGCCTGAAATGTGCAGAAACTTAGATAGAAGATTTGAGGGTTTAAAAAAAAAAAAAAAAAACACTCATTTCTACTCTTTTTGAGAAAGAACGAGATTTGTTCCAATATCACAAACAAAAAATCATATGAAACATTTAGAAATAATTACCTTTATATCTGCATATGACCATGTGTGTATATATACACTTACTAGCACACAGACACATATATTGAGATAAATTATGCTAAAGGACTCAGTGATATGGAGATGCCAAAACTGTAGACAAGAGTAGAGAAACTGTAGAGAAGAGTAGAGAAAGACAAACTGTACATCTCTTCACTCTGAAGCCTTGTAGTCACCCATTATAACACAATTTTTAATTAGGGATTCTGAAGACAAACTTCTGAATGTTTCGTTTTTCTATTTTGTCTGCTCTAATACCCTGTTTCATATTGTAGCGGGTTTACGTGGCAACGCTTTGGTAGCAAGCGGCCATAGGGGTGGCTTCTGTGAGAAGAATCTAGAAGCTGCCCCATGTTAGGTAAGGGCCCCACTGCTGTCCAGAGCCGAGCCAATAAGCAATGTTGTTTTGCACCTCTGTGAGAGCAGATTTAAGACAGGTAAAAAAAAACGCAGCCGCACAGCAGCTGGGAGAGTGAGAGGAGTGAGGAACAGCCTTGCAGGCACCAAGGTCAGTGAAGAAGGAGGGGGAGAGGTGCTCCAGGTGCCAGAGCAGAAGTCCCCTGCGGCCTGTGGTGAGGACCATGGTGAAGCAGGCTGTCCCCCTGCAGCCCATGGAGTACCGCAGTGGAGCAGGGTTCCACGCTGCAGCCCGTGGAGGAGCCCCCGGTGGAGCAGGTGGACCTGCACCGACGGAGGCTGCGGCCTGTGGAAGACCCCTGCTGGAGCAGATACCGGGCCGGACCTGTAGCCCGTGGAGAGGAGCCCACGCAGGAGCAGGTGATATGGCAGGAGCTGCTGCCCGTGGATGATCCAGGTTGGAGCAGTTTGCTCCTGAGAGATGGACTCGTGGTACGGACCCATATCTGGATCAGTTCTTGAAGAGCTGCTGCCTGTGGGAAGCCCATGCCGGATCAGTTCAGCAAGGACTGCGTCCCATGGGGGGGACCCCACAGCACAGGGGACAAGACTGACCGAGAAGGAGCAGCGGAGAAGAAACACTATAGACTGACCATAACCCCCATTCCCCCGTTCCCCTGGACCACTCGGGGGGGAGGAGGTGGAAGAGGGTGGATGGGGGGGAAGGTGCTTTTGGTTTCTTTCCTTTGTTTCTCACTTCTCTAGCTTGTTAGTAAGTAGCAGTAAATCGTACTATCTCCCTATACTAAGTCTGTTTTGCCCGTCACAATAATTACTGCACGATCTCTCTGTCCTTATCTCAACCCTTGAGCCCTTTTCATCGTATTTTCTCCCTGTTCCTCTTTGAGGAGGGGGAGTGAGAGAGCAGTTGTGGTGGAGCTCGGCCGCCCACCTGAGTAAAACCACCACACATACCAACAGAAGGTCCAGCAATGCTGTTTGAGGACTGTGTAGTTAAGGATTGTACCCTACAGGTGTCTTAGCTTAGGGAGGTCGGACAGGCAGACAACCAGATGAGGTGAGCTGATACAGAGGTGGCACTGAGCTGGGATGGAGGAAAGCACACCACAGTGCTATAAAATGTGCAAAGCCTCATTATTAAGCCGAGTATAGGCTTCAGCAGTAAAAACTTACTACATGAGATGATATTTGCACAAATGACATCACAAAATCTGAAATGGGGAGAAAATAATTCTTTTGAAGAAAGCTTGGTCTGCTCAGATAAAAATGTCTGCCAGCCAGCCATCTGTTTGGCTGATTTAACTTATATGTGCATGTATAAATATATATTTATTGATGCATATATTTCAGCACAATACAGTACTGAAAATATTTTCACACATAACTAGGTGGTTACAGACATCAAATGAAGAAAAATTCCTCACTTGCACTTATTAAGTGTCGAAGTGATCATAAAAGCATTAAAGGAAGGATTATGCTAACATGATGTCTTTACAAGCACCGCAGTCTGAAAAACACCAATACTGATGTAATCTAACACTTAAATTTATAGTTACACACTTAAAAACAGTCATGCACAAAGTAGTTCATATGACATTTTTCTCAGAACAGTGTGATTGTAAAAGCATCATTTTAAGATATCCCTACATTTGAATGTTTTTCTCTTAATCATGGTCTTAAAACATCAAATAAGGGATAATTCTTCATTTGCAGATATTGCAAATTGCTACAAGCATAAAAATGTCATTTAAGGGTGATTCTTCATTTGACCTTTTTAAATAAAAACCTGTGCTGTTTTCTCTTCTGTAAAAACATCATGCAAAAACTCTTTTAGAGAAACTTCGACGTTCTTAAATTCCCAATTAAATTCCAGTGTGCACCAAGGTTTCAAAAGAGGCCAGCTGTCTTTATGGCTCATTTTTAAGGTCCATGCTGAAAATGTTAGAGATATGCCTGTCAAACTGAATTCTCATCCTTGAAAACTAAATATCACTAATATGTTTCAACAAGAGCATCTAAGAATAGAAGGCGTTGAAGTCATCTGATAATTTTGAAAATCTTCATCTGAGGCAGAAACCACTGAGATGAGGTCCCAGCACATATTTTGTGAGGTGAAAATGTTGATTCTCTACTGTCAGATCTGTTCATGGCTCATCCCAACCTTTGTGCTGCAAGGCAGGAAGGGGACCCCAGAGAGAGAATGAGCCTCTGTCCTCCATCCAAGTGCTACACTGGCCAGTTGCAAGCAGAACCAAGCATATATCAAAAGCCGTCCTATACTACTAGCTACAATCCTCTGGGTAGACATTGATTAAAAGGCAGGGAACAAAGTTGGAAGCATAGGGCCTAAAAATGACTTAAGGGAGATAACCAGTGTCATGATGTACCAAGGACTATGGGGTACTGCAAGCTGACTTTTCATGGCAATTGATGGCAAAACAGCTGTTTAACGCAGTTTGTGTTTACGGTACAAACTGTAAGTGGCGCCAAATGGAGGATCATCTGTTTGGCTTGCTGATAAATACAGATGTTTGATATTTTCTTTGTATATGTGCAGCACTCAGGCATCAAAAGTGAAATTTCTTTAATTGGGAATTTTAAATTCATGGCTTTTTCTCTCGCCTTACGTAACTTTTCTGCTCATATTTGTATAGGAGCACTAATTAATGCTTTTGAAAATTACAATAGGTTTTCTGCAGGATTACATTTTACAGCCACATGAATACCAAAACAATTCAGAATGATTCATGTTATAACAATGAATTCTAAGGACAATAACAGTGATTATGTCACTTTTGACAAAGTGTTACCAAACATTTAGGACATACAGTTCATCAGAATTTGAATACATGCCATCACACACTTTGCTCAATTAAAACTACAGCACTAATTAATGTAACTCCTATTCACATAATATAACTCTTATTCAAAGTAAATTATGATAGTGCTGGTGACATGTTTTAAGAAATCATTACAGAAAAATAAAGGTTTATGCTGATTCTGGTTACAGTGTACACTGAAGTGTTCCAAGAATAATTTTCTACAAATTGCACAGATTTCTGTTAGCATACTTCTGGAGAACATCAAAGCTATCTCTGAGAAGTTACATTGCAAGTTGCTAAAATGCAGGTTTAAACGACTTGCTTTATTAAACAACTCTCTGAAGCCCAATCTGACTTAACTCTCTGTTGGTTCTTTCTTTGCTGGTACATTGAGATTGAGAAGTACACCTTGAAAGGCATATCTTAAATGAAGGGAAATGTCCAATTGTGTAAGTGGATAAACTGAATTACTGAAGAAGAGAAAAAGCACAAAGGGTTGGAGGATTTGGGACAGACCAGAGGAAAACAGAGAACTGGTGCTCAGAATAGAAAGAAAAGTATACATGTGGTGTAAGAAAATAAAAATGCCTATTCAAATTCAGCACAGAAAGCCATCCACTGCCCTCAAGTGGTAGAGCCATAGCTTCTAAGACTGAAGGCATGATTGCAATACAGACAGAAGCAGGGAGGAAAGACAGAAAGAAAACTGGAGAATGGAGAAATCTGTGCTCTTTCATTGCCTTTACCCATGCTGTTTTCAGAAATACTGGTGAATACTAAATGCATGGGATTTGGGGTATCTTCTAAGTCTAAATTAATTTTTATTTTAAAAAGTCCTACTTCATTTCTTACTTTACTGATTTAAAGGTGTTTTGTGAAGGTGGCAAAACTTACTAAAAACTAAAAGAACAGTTTGCTAAAGCCTAGAACCAACGATGTTTATTTGAAATGCAAATTAAGACTTGCCACCCAGGAATGTATGTTACATTTGACATTTGTCTCTAATCAGAAGTCCCTATGAATAATGTACTTTGATACCAATAGCCTCATTAAGCAAGATTTCCCTTAATACTCTTTCTGATTGTAATCTCTTCATTATACTTCCTTTTCTCATTGCTCCTGGCCCTACACATCATTATCGATATGCTCAGGTCTTCAGTAGTGTTACTAATATATATTTTATATTGAATAGACAATTTTGAATGGGAATTAATAGCGCTAATGCCCAGGTGTTCTTTAACTGTAAGACTTTCTTATCCTGGCTATATTTTATTAGGAACAGTAGGTATTCTGCCTGTCATGGCTAGAGTTCACTAGGTTGGGCCACAGGTGAAAATGAGTTTGATGGTTTCATCCTAGTCTCCATTTAAGCACATCTGCACCATTTCATATGATTGGCAGTTTCTGCTTAAAAGAGCTTTGGGAGTGAAGCAGTGGAGCTGTGACAGGTCAAGACCAAGACGCATTGGCTGAACTATGCAAGAGATGTTTGCACAAAGTCTTCCTGAGCATTTCTCACAGACCAGGACACCCTATTCACAAACACTAAATATGCACAGAAATTGAACAGACAAACAGTGGTTAATATAAATCCTGTACTCTGTCCTGGTTTACTGTAAATACAATGCACCCCCTAAAATACTGGGGTATGTTTCAGGAAAATAGCAGGTTATGCTGTGGGAAATGCCAGTGTCCCTAAGGCTGTAAGTAACAAGAGGTTTTCATTTCAGCTAAGGATCAGGTTCCATTTATTTTCCTCTTTCATAACCACAGTAGGCGTAAAATGTAGAGCTGATCCAAAGATTCCTCCATAAAGCGCTGTTGCCAGTTACCAATTTTCAATAAATCACCATTAAATTGTCCCATAATTTTTCTGCCCTTCCTTTCCCAGCATGCTGATTACTATGATGTGTTTTCTGTGATTAGAGGAAGAGTTGATCTTTGAAGACCTTAAAGCCTAATTTGATGGGGCCCCCCTGAAATGTAAAGAGAAACTTTGCTTTCATGGGATTAAAAAAAAAAAAAAAGTATTTATTTTTTTCCCCCTCTCTCTGATACAAGCTCTAAATATGTATTGATATAAGCTGACAAGCAGTGTAAAAAGGGACAGACAGCTAAACTCGACCTTGACAGGGAGAGGAACATGGGGACGTCCAGAAAGCTCACCTAAACAGTGCTGTGTACCTTTTTTTTTTAACGTAAAATGAGCCTTGAATTCTGAAGAAGCCATCCTGCTGCCCCTACCTAATATCATTCCAGATCTTTGGTAACTCTAAGCCAGAATAAGTTACAACCATTCAAGAGTCAGCAAAAATATATACATTGCAAACACATCCAAAAGCATGTGAATATTTCTGCACAGAAGTGTCCATGAGCCTCAAAAATCTACCATTCTACCCAACCCCACTTTTCCCCAGATAGAATGAAGTGCTTTGAAGACTCATCTGTCTCTAAAACAAAGTTCAGTGAACAATCAGAGGAAAACTAAAAATAAATATTTTAGTATCCCAGAAACAAACAGGCTTTCTTTCAGACCTGTGGTTAGATTAGGTAATGTATTTTTCCTAGGCCTTCTCAGCTCATGACTCGGGAAATTTCCCTACACCTTCCTGCAACTCCCTCCACATGTTCCTGTTCCCTGCCAACAGTTCTCAGTACTTTATAGTTTACCCCAAAGCAAGATCTGAAGAGCCATTCAAACGGCACATGTTGGATCTAGGCAGAGGCATCGTGTGCTGAGGAGAACCACTTTATGTGCATAAATGAAACCAATGGAGGAGTAAAGAGAAAGAAGCTGAAGGACAGCATGGAGTGGCTGGGGTGCTCTTGATGCAACTGAGGAACATAAATATCTCTACATGAACTGAATTTCTTGATAGATATTGAAATGACAATTTAAATCAAAATATTGAGATTTTTCAGCAACAACACGTTGTTAGACAGTCACTATTTTCACGGAGCCAGAAAAAAAAAAACAGTGTATCATATGTGTTGATATTTGGAAGGGTTGTATTAGAGGGAGAATCTTTTCCATATCTTTCTGACTGATTCTAGTAAGAGATTTTTTTTTTGATATATAATAAAGTAACATGTTTATTGTTGCATGAGTGTTTTATTTAATCACTGCGAAATAATTTACCAAGGTTAGGAAAGATGGCTATGATTCACATCGCTACTGATTATGCAGCATTTTGGAAGATTGGTCTATTCTTCCAGTAAGCATCTGTATCTTACATTATCTTTAATGGAACTTAAATTTGTACATCAAGTGGAGAAGAAAGCCTTCTGGGTGGTTATAGATGCATGACCTTGAGCCTTGTGACTCACAATGCAATCTGCATGCAGGAATATTAGACACTATCTGTCAGCATCTGTCACGTCTGATTCTTTAAACATTACTTTGTCACACACACACACACACACACACACACACTTTACCCAATTTAAAATTAAATATTAAACTGACCTTCTAAAAAGAACTACTGTAAAATTTAAATAAACTTTATTTTGCTTTTTTTTACAATTAAAAAATTATAATGAGAAAAATTAATCTCTGGAGTAATTTAACTGGATTCCTGGGCATTGTGTCCTAGACAATTTCTACCAGAATAATTAGAACTTGTAGACCAGATTCCTCTTCATTCTAAATATAATAAGTAATCACCTTGAGCCAACTCTCCCGTCATTAATATCAGTACAATTCCTATTGTAATAACTGCAGTGGAAGTTGCATCCAAGGAGCAGAAGAATATTTCACATTTAGAACATAGATAAATAGTATAAGGTGCTTGTGTTTACCATGTCAGAACTCAAAATAAATAAATAAATAAATCAGAAAAAAAAGAAAAGAAAAAGAAAGTCACTTGTGAGCGATACTGTCAACAGAAGAGGGAAATATGGAAATGCGCATGTTTTGACATTTTAGTAGCATGCTAATTAAAAGAAAGTTGTTCTTCAGACTTTTTTTTTTTTTTTGCTGGGAATGACCCACCACATGTTCCATTAACTGTTTGCTGGTCTCAAAGCAGCCTGTCAGTATTCCAGTCAGCAGCACAAAATGACCATGCAGTTGGTGTCCCATCTAGTGAATCTGTATCCTTAAAGAGATGAGGAGGTACTGCCATGGCTGTGTCTTGGTTGGAGGTGGTCTTCAGCAGGGCCCTGCAGACAGCTGCAAGATCAGCAGCCAGTGCCGCAGCACAGGGTGGGAACCACTTTGCTCCCCCACCCTGCTCCCACTTCTGCTCCTACAGATGCTAACATGGCTGATCAAGTGATTAATTAAATAATAAATGTAGCTCGAGCAAATAGTTTACAATGAATAATTCAGTGGACAAATATCCTCTTCCCTTTTCTGAATTGTCCATGACTGATTCATGATTATCTTGATATTAATATGTTCCTAAATATATATATATGCTGTGTTGTTTCTGCAGATAATTGTATTCTAGATTCCTGAATAATGTAATTTTTCATAAAATTGATTCTATAAATAGCTCATGCTTAGTGCATTTCCCCCTACATGTGTTAACACACATATAGTAAGGTATACAACATTAATACTCTTTGATGTGGATTTAACATTTCCTATTTTTCTATCAACTCTTGCAAATAATTCAATTCACTGAAATAAAAAAGAGTCTTGAAATTAGCACAGGAGCCTGTGCATTTTTTCTTGATTTAGGTTGTTGTGATTTTTTTACACATATTTTTATAAGATATACATTCTAGCAGAACATTTTTATAAGATGTCTATCATAATCGGTTAACTAATCAAAATTAAAACATATTAAAAAGTTACATTCATTATTTTGTAAGACAGCATGTTTAATTCCTTATGTAAAGATTATGATTTTATGACTTCTATTAATCTTTGGCCATAGAATTCCTTCTCCTGTTTACCTACTCCATGCCTTGAGAGATGAGGGTGTCAGAATATTTATTATTATCCAGATTTTTTTGAGACTGTATGGCTCACCATAGTATTGGGAAATTCTAAGTAATAAATTTTATTTCCATGAGTGCATAATGTTAGTGCTTATGTCTATTCCAACTCTAATTCTCCCTGATTACCCTATGGAAAAGTTTGGTCTTGTTTCGGCTGGTTGTCATGATAGATCCGAAAGCAACCATCATTTGAAAAAAAAACCAACAACCCTCTGTAATCAGTAAAATACACTTATATCATCTGTGTGAGTTTACTTAACATTCTGCTTAATTTAAAAAGCATGTCCCAGCCATGGCCTAGGCCTGCTACTCAGAGAGAGGAAATACAAAAGCATAGACACCAGAATGCAACTGCAATGCTTGCAAATCATTATGCACATTCATGAAACACAGTCCATGTATAAAAAGTACAATTTTATACATCTCAAGGTGTTTGTGAGTAGGCATTTAATATCAACATTCAGAGTAGTAATTTAATCTGTCACCAAGCAATGAGCTCTGCATGGGAAGTCAGGATCCAGTGGGGCTCCACAGGAGCCCCTTCCTGTTAAACTGGCAGGATCAGGCCATAGATTTTAACAACCTGGTATAAAGCCTGTGTCTTTTATATTTTGTGACTACTTTGTGCATTTTGACTACTAGAGGAAATAAATGTTAAATGACTGTACATGCATACTACCTATAGAAAAGAGACAAGGACTATCTGGTCTGTATATAATAGCTGTACTCAGACAAACACAGAACATATAGAGGTTTTCATTACAATATTTGCGTTGTACCCTGAAGGAAAAAAAAAAAAAAAAAAAAAAAGTCATTGAAATCCAGACATTCTGAGTTATAGAACTGAAAAACAAGCTGGTGTTATGACAGTTTTGAAATGGGTCTGCTTTTGCCAGCCAGTTATATGCTTTAAAGGGCCTTTAGCTGATTTATGCAGTTCTTGCCCTGAAACTGCTGTATTGTATTACTTCAATATTTTATCCCTAACCATTTAAAGAAGGTTTGATCTTACATCAATAGTACTCCAAAAATATTAAAATCAAAGAGATTTTTTTCAAAGAATTTATGCAAAACAAACCCTATATTCTTTCCTGATCTTGAATTATATATATATGTATATATATATATATTTTTCTTTTTTAAGGAAAAAATATTTTGTAGAACAAACTCCAGATACTTATGGTGGCTGCTGAATATGCTGAGAGCTTAGAAGGAAAAAAAGACTTACTTTAAATGTAAACTGTTGAAGTCTTGGAGCTTTCATGACAAAATAGCTTCTGGTCACAGACAAAAAGCAAAAAAAAAAAAAAGAAAAAGGATTAGCAGAATTCAGAAGTGTTATCACTTATCTTTTTTTTTAATGTATTCATGTTAACAGCCACTGCTTGGAATGAGTAAACAGAAAGCTTTTCTCTGCAGTGGGACCCTTAAAAGTACAATTTAATAGTTATGACTAGGTATATGCCTCAGTTCTTTTTTTCTCTTTACTTAGCTGTGTGTTGCACAAGACTTTTATGAGTTCAATATGTACAGTATCTGTTGACACTTCGTATATAAACAAAAATGATTTGGTTTAGAAGCAGGGGAATTAAAGTACTCATAATGAAAAACAATTGTTCTAAAATGCCGTCAATTTGGATTGTGGAAAGAATTTCAGGGATTGATCCTGCAAAATGCAGAGAAGCTTCAATTTTTATTGACATCACTGTATTATAGAAGCAACTCTTAGATGAAATAACACATACTGTTTTTTAAGTATATCTTTGAGTTTCCAATTCTGAGACTCTTCCATGATACAGGAAAATACTATTATTTCTTTGTTCATCTCTGGAGCTGATTGGCCTTTTTTTAATTACCAATATATGAAGCCAAAGTATAATAGCAGTTTTCTTACGTGCTTGGATCCTACAGCGTGTCATACCGATCATCCATTTTTTTTTCCAGCCTGTTGATTCACAAATATTATGTCTGCATCAATTCAGTACAACCCTTATAGTGAAGGTACTTAACTTACAACAAAGTTTTCATTCATTGATCCGTTATTGCTCTGAATAGAAGTAGAAAAATCACTTAGATGAACATAGCCTACAGGATAACTCATTTCTCTACATTAATAGTTTATGAATCTTCCATAGCCCTCTGTAACAATAAAATGCATGTAATTTGCAGTGGAGATACTTACTTTAAATAAATTGTTATGGCAGATGAGATCCATACTTTCAAACAAAATATTCATTTCAGTTCCTCTCAGTTGTCTTGAAACACGAGCTTGAGGCCTTAATTCAGTATCCACGGTTCAATGAAAACTATCCAATGTTCTTCATGGGACCCCTCTAAATGGGGCACAGATGGTCTCTTCTGCTGTTGCTCAAGCAAATTGTTCTATAACCCTCCTTTCCTTGGGGCAGTAACTGCTTTCGTAGTTAAGGCTAATGGAAATTCACACGTCTTGTCTACGGCACCGTGATGACTGTCTTTGGATTTAGTCATTAGTTACCCTTGAATCTCAATTCCAGATGTTTGCTTGTATTAAAAAGTTCCAAACAAACAAACAAAGGAAACACACGCAAAACAATACAATCAACGATTCTCTAGTCTTGCTATATGACCTTGAGAGATTATGACTTATAATGATATAGATCAATTTCCTTTTTGAATTATCAGGTTATTTAAAATTAAATCTTTTTAGAAAGATAGAAGTTACATGTAAAATTAAAATCCAAATCATCTAAATCTATTCACAGCCTATTATGTTTAACCATTGTACTCAGATCCCTCTGTCAAGCAAAAAAATAAATGAACAATAAATTGAGTTCAAGAGGTATTTGGACAATGGCTTCATTAATATGCTTTAACTTTTGGGTAGCCCTGGAGAGGTCAGGCAGTTGGAGTAGATGACCTTTGAAGGTCCCTTTCAACTGAACTATTTTATTCTATTCCCATCTGCTGGATGTCTTTACTGCAGCTCTCCAGCAATCTCTGCTAATGAATCCTCCCAACCTCCAGTTCCTGCTCCTGCACATTTCCAGCTCTAGATTGTTTGTTCTGTGCTGTTGCACTCTTCTTTCCCTGTTCACACTGACCATAACAATTCTTTTATTATTATTATTTTTTGACTACTGACTGGTATTGACTATAGTTTCACTTAGCCCTTGGTTTGACATAACCCTTCATAACTCAGGTGCCTAACTTTACTCTGCCATTAGTATAGCTCCTTTCTGTAGCACTTGGGGCCTGACAAGCCACATCGTGGTTATTTCCTCTAATAGCAACAAATGTTCTCCACATCTTCTGAGGAAGTACAAGGACCACTTTTGCTTCATTTTCTAAAAAAATAAAAAGAAAAATCTAGAACTGATGAGAAGATATTTTTCCCCAAAAAATATAGGAATAGATAATTGGTAGAATTAAATCTCTGTCATAAGGGTTTCTAAGACAAAGTATTCAAAGGTCTAAGTCCAGTTACTGTAGGTCTTCCCCCAAAGCAGAGAAATGTCACCTGTCTCCTAAAGGTCACCTCAATTCCAACATTTCAGTGATTATTTTCAATATATCAAATTTAACCCTTTTGTACATGATGGCACATCTTTCTACATCATTAAGCAGTAATGAAGAAGAGAGACAGTGATGTATGAATGGTATCACAAAATTGCTCTATCATCTAAAATTAAAGAAAATATGGTCTCTGACAAATAAACATCACTAACATTCCTATTTCTTTTCTGCACTGTAACATTTTCCTCTTCTCATATATTTATTAGGAAATCAGTTTTTATTACAATTTTCCACACATCTCTATTTGGAGATGAAATATTGTCTAGTAATTGCTAAGGCACAGGGAAAGGCATAGAAAAGAATCTGGGTGTTATACTGCTCCATATGACTCCTCTATGGGCAGGTCTACACGTGCCCTTTCTGTCAACCCCTGAGTCTTTCTGGATCTGAGTCAGCTATGGTCTGGAAGTCATGTAGCTGTGTTTGCATTCAACCTGAACTAACATGCCCTTCCCTCAGTGCCATGCTAACTCAAAACGCCTTCCAGAACAAAGCTAGTTTGTATTGTTTGTCCACAGTGGTGTATCAATGGAGTTGTCTTCTGCATCTAATCACAGAAATGTGCTCCAAAATACAGTCACTGAATTTTGATAACTCATTGGTTTTGGAATACCTTTACACAATATGAGCCTGACTTTCAGAATGCTGATCACCCAATGCCCAAGCAGTGTTAAATGAGACAGAAAAGTTTGGTGCACTCCATCTTATCAGATTCCATGTATGAGCAGAGCGAACAATACATACCTTAATGAAATAAGGTTAATTAAAGTTTATAAAATATGCTGAAATAATCAAATGGGTAGCACTGCACATGTATTGTACTTTCATAATGAAGAATTATTAAAAAAATGTATCATTATTTCTATATACACATTTCTGTTTTTTCCCTTTCTCAGAAACAAAGAAAAGAGAGCTTGTTTTCATTTACGTCTACTGTTTTACTCATCTGAGTTATTTATAATTCTGAACAGGATCCATAATAATAATTTGCTATCTCCCAGTTGATTACGTTAGAAAAGAGTCTTTTTTCCCCTTAATTGCATATACACACAGTGTATAAACAATTCTGTCTACACTCTTCATTTAATTAAAAACACAGTATGCAAAGTATGGATAAACATTTCCCCAAAAGCCAGGAGTCTTTTCTTTCATAAGCAGAATGGGACACAGGCTTTGGGTCTATAAAACTTCAGTTTTTTAAAACAGTATCATTTGATTCCAACGACAGAAATATTCCTGAAACAAAAGGGAAAACAAAAGCAAAGACACATCACCCCATTACATAACAAGCTAGATAAAATAGTAAAGATAAATATTCATAGCCCAAAGTGGAGGCATTTCCAGCAGGTTCTCTCCAGTCCCCTAAAGTGAGATGGTAGCCACAAGCAGAGGTGTTGACGACTATACTGTCCAATACAGTATGATTAGAGGACTCATGGCATCCTGCAGGATTAGCTGTAATGTAGCGTACTGTGCTTTTTGTTCATCAAACAGCAGCTGCTAAGAGTTGTAGTCTTCAAAAGCATACAGCTGACCCCACCTGTTATCTTTAACATCTACATATACTTTATTGTCTAGGCATGTTGTTTCTTTGCTGTAGTTTATGAGTTCTTTATTCTAGACTCCAAGCAGAATCCTTTGCATGTATTTTTGATTGAATCTGCAAAGAAAGTTTAGATGGGATTTTATTAATAAAATACAAAGTACCAAAAATGTGGTTGTATGTAAAGAAGAAACAACAATTTTCTTTCACCACAGTTCATTCTTTCCTTATTTGGGAACAGTACATTGCAATTGTGTGGAGACACTTCACTGAATTACCTGTAACGTTTTTCTCCATAGTTTGTCTTCACTTGTGCTTACTACAGCCATTCACAGTTTTAGAGGTTTGTTTAATATGCAAAGCATTTTGATGTGGGGTAATTAAATAATTCATACAAATATATGTAACATTTTACGACAATCCTAAAATTAAATATGACCACTGCTAAAAGATGTAATGCAGAAGCATAAAATATGTATGAAATTATGTAAATACACTGGAAAAAGTCTTCCAGCTAAACTTGTCTACCAGTTTTCTGAAGGCTTGCCAAACTTGAAATAAAAGCCACATTGAGTAGAATGTTTAGACATCTGGATACCTTTCCTTTAAATTCCAGGAAAATATTCTGCATCTAGTTTGAACTATAGCTACCTAAGTCGCTATTTCCACTACAGTCAAAATAGTTATTCTTTGTAATTTCCTGTTTGTCATATTACTTCTCTTCAACCAGCTGATCAAAGATACTCTCAATACTTTTGTAACTGTTTTGCCTGCCTAATTTTCTAGTTAGTGTTTTAACAGGCTCAAGATTGCAAGCCAACTTTTTTTCTTTGACCTGTTCAGGCTTTCAGTCTTCAGATTTTGGACTTTGTTCCACTCCTAGTGCTCTAGAATTTATTAAAATGAATTGAACACTGCAAAAAATATTAACAAAGTTCACCAGTTCACCAAATTTAAAGTTAAAAATTATTTCTGCAGCCATGTTCATGTCACAGGAAATTCCTTGAATACTGAACCTATCTCAAGCAATTTTAACCAGTAATAAAACTAGGAAGCAGGCCTTATACTAACATGTGGCACTTCTGTTTTAAAGCTGGGTTGTATGGGTTGTTGAAAAAAATAATTTAAAAAATAATTAATTTAGCTTAATCACACAAGTACTTGATCACATTGCAGTTTCACTAAAATCCTTCCAGGCTCAACTTAAGTGTTGTTAATCTTCACTTAATTTACATAAATAAAGCACAGAACAAGTTTAATAGTTTGTTACTGTTTCTGTATTGTTACAGTATTGTTACCGTTGCTCTAGTTTCTACACTTCTTAAAATCAGAAATCACACATACTGAACATCAGTGAGATATAAAAGCAAGAATATGAAGATATATTTTGAAGACGAACTTTTACACCTCATACATTTCTTTCCTACGTATACAGCAAGAACTTAACTACAAATTCCTCCCTAAAATGATATGGAGTTTGAAGAGACTAGAGATATGTTACCTCCTAGTGCCCCATGCAAGAATTTTCCCAATAGAACAAGTTCAGCTTCTTGTTTCACTACTTTTCCTTTCAGCAGGTAATGTAAGTCTATCACAAGACTTGGGATATCCAGAAAAAAAATAATTCTAAATGGAAGTATCTCCTCAAAGAAGTGGAGACTGACAAATTTAGTAGTTTAAATTTAGTTCTTATACATCACCCCGTGAGGTAGAAGCCAGTATGGTGCATTACATTTAAAAGTAATTAAGAAAAATGTTTTTTATTACAAATCATATAGAAATAAAAGAGAATCTTTTTTCTTGAACCTTAAGGTCTATATCCAGAACTACATTTCAGAATGTTTTCACTCTAGTGAGACTGCATTTCTTGCACAGAAATATATTTGAACTCTGTACACTAGCAATGTAGATGTTAGTTATGTAATTCAGGTCCATCACAGTGAAAATATGCAAGGTATCTCCAGAAACCCAAACTGATGAACAAGCACTATCTACGTGAGCTTATATGATTTTTATATAAGCGGTGATTCTTTGTGTATACCTGTACTGTGCAAGCAGAACCTCATTAGAGGTAAGTGATGAGTCTTTACTTCATTGCAAAGGACATGGTGAAGAATTGTGGAACTGTTTCCGGGAGTCCTTACAGCCACTCAGTCCGTGTGTGTGCTAGTTCTCTGTAAACAACTTGCTTGGGTGAAGCACCACAGCAATATGGACACACTTATTCCAATTTTATTAACTCTTACCCAGATTGGGAATGACAGAACATGGCTCAGCATGGACGTAAACTTTGCTAGACGAGTACTATCAACAATTCTGTCTGGATTCTCCTCAAGAAGGAAGTCTTAAAGGCACAGGAGCAGGCTGTCCCCATATGCTGTAAGATAAGCCAGCGAGGAAGAAGAACAGCATGGCTGAACAGGGAACTTTTGCTGAGTCTCTGGGAGAAAAATAGAGTTTATGTTTGATGGAAGAAGGGACAGGAAACTCAGGGAGAGTACAACAAAGTTCTTAGCATATGTAGAGAAAAAATCAGGAAGGCCAAAGCCCAGTATGAGCTCAACCTGGCCACTATGGTAAAGGATAACAAAAAATGTTTTTACAAATATATTAACAGGAAGAGGAGGGCCAAGGAGAATCTCCATCCTTTTCTGGATGCAGGGGGGGAACATGACTACAGAGGATAAGGAAAAGGCTGAGGTTCTTAATGCCTTCATTACGTCTGTCTTTACTAGTCAGACCACTTTTCCTCAGGGTACTTAGCCTCCCAACCTGGAAGTCTGAGACAAGGAGCAGAAGAAAAACCCCGCATTTCAGGTGGAAACAGTTAGAGACCTGCTGCTCCATCTGGACTATCACAAGTCCATGGGGCCACCCAAGGGTGCTGAGGGAGCTGGCGCATGTGATTGCCGGGCCGCTTTCCATCATCTATCAGTGGTCATGGTCATCTTGAGAGGTCCCAGGTGACTGGTGACTTGCTAATGTGACACCTATCTATAAGAAGGGTAGTAAGGAGGACCTAGGGAACTACAGGCCTGTCAGCCTGACCTTGGTGCCAGGAAAGGTAGAGGAACAGGTCGTCTAGAATGCAGTCACACAGCATATGTGGGACAACTGGGGGAATCAGGCCCAGTCAGCATAGGTTCATGAAAGGCTAGTCCTGCCTGACCAACCTCATCTTCTTCTACGACCTGGTGACCCGCCCGGTGGATGAGGGAAAGGCTGTTGATGTATTCTACCTAGACTTCGGCAAAGCCTTTGTGACACGGTCTCCCATAGTATTCTCTTGGAGAAGCTGGCAGCCCATGGCTTGGACAGGTACACTCTTTGCTGGGTTAAAAACTGGCTGGATGGCCAGGCCCAGGGAATGGCGGTGAATGAAGTGAAATCCAGCTGGCGGCCAGCCACCGGTGGTGTTCCCCAGGTGTTGGTGTTGGGAAATGGAACGGGCAATGGAACTGGTGAAGTGTCTGGAACACAAGTCCTGTGAAGAGTGTCTGAGGGAGCTGGTGTTGTTTAGTCTGGAGAGGAGGAGGCTCAGGGCAGACCTTATTGCTCTATACAACTACCTCAAACGAAGTTGTGGGGAGCGGGGAGCGGCCTCTTCTCACAGATAACTACTGATAGGACCAGGGGGAATTGCCCTCATGTTGTGGCAGGGGAGGTTCAGATTGGAAATTCGGAGATATTTCTTCTCAGAAAGAGTAGTCAGTCGTTGGAACGGGTTGCCGAGGGAGGTGGTGGAGTCACCATCCTTGGAGGTGTTTAAGGAAACGGTAGATGTGATACTTAGTGACATGCTTTAGTGGGCAATATTGGTGATAGGTGGACAATTGGACTAGATGATCTTAAGAGTTTTTTTCCAACCTTAATGATTCTATGAGTTCATGCACAGTATACAATGCAGGACTAGTATCCAATATATCACTGTAAAAAATCACTTCACACTGAAAATATAACAGAGCAAAACACCAAGAGAATTTTGGACAGTAACATTCTCCTTGAGGAGGCATATGGCTTCTGATTGTCTTTATTCACTTAAAAATGGGAGGAGCTTGTACCTCATCTATTACATACATCCCATTTGCAAATGTGATCTACAAGTCTTTACAAGTCTTTACATAGCTTAGAAATAAGTGTAAAAACAACTGTACACAAATTTTCTTTTCAGAGTCTGTTTAGAAATGCTTATCACCTGATAGAAAAAAAAAAATACTTGTGTGTAAGAGAGTTGTCTGACCTGGCAATTAACAAAGAAAATTGGGTCAGATGTGCAGCAAGTAAATTAATTACCTGAATATGACTACGTGGCATTTGACAGAATAGTGTGTCATTTTGATGGGAAGCCCAATCCTGTGAACAAGGCTGAAGGAGCTTAAAAGAAAAGAAGAAATAAAAGTAAAAGTAAAGACAAGCAGAGACAAGTAAAGCAATAGGAGGAAATATGCTTAAGAGCACCACTTTTTTTCTCCAATGTTTTTCCTTTAGCATAGAGAAAGTAGAATATATTGTGTAATCCTGATAGATTGGCAGTGGCAAAAAATATATATGTGGGGGAAAAAAAAAAGCACACATATTAATGCAAGATTTAAAGCAGCTAAAATCACTTGATGTCAGGGTTCTTCTGGCAGCATTATCTGAGTCACATTGCATGTATGTGGATCTTTTTTCATCTTGCTTTCCTGATTGCATATATTGGTTGAAGGGCGTGGAGGGCATAGGGTGTACAAGAGGAATTAATTAAAATTGGAAATCTTAATCTTTGTCATTACTATGGAGTTGATTTTGCTGCAGACTCTATGTCTGTCAGGCTTCTCAGGGAAAATGCTTATTCCAATGTCATGAAATACAGTGGGTGCTAAAATGTTCAATGCATGCTCATAGGAAGTTCTAAAAACACATCTGCATCTGGGGGTCATCTGTGGATTTTATTCTCACAGAAACAGATGAAAATGTTTTCATTTCACAGAGCAAGCATTATTGGGTGCAGGGTGGGAGGGAGGAAAAATGACCTTCTTGAGATCACAGTATCAAGCTTAAATAATTTTACTTAAAGCAAATTCAGGACACATAAAAAACTCTGAAATGTATGCTATATACTTAGGACAAATTAGGGCCACAATGCTTTGCTCCCATGGTCACTTATTTACTGATTATGTCGTCTGGTGCTTTTCCTTCCTATTATCTTCAAAGTCTGGAAGTATGTGCCTTCTCCTTTTCCAAATGCTGCTCATTTTGAAAAGCAGCACAGTTGATCCCTAAGAATTTCCAACACAACATTTTGAATATTTACTCCAGAGGAAAGGCCAGTAGATAAAGGGAGCAAAAGGATTTCAAATCCTGGAGAAGCCAAGCTGTTCTTCAGAAGGTGCCTCCATGCTGGCACCCAGACTACCTCAGCACCCAGAAAGGCAGCACTGAGCACCAGGATGCATTCCTGACAGGAAGTCTTGGCTGATCTGGTACACACACAGCCAGGAGAAACAACTATTGCTCACAACTATGTGTCTGCTTCTGTTGGGTGGAGAGGTAACAACTGGGTGTCTTTTTTTTTCACTTTTTTTTTTATCCTTTTCCATTATGTTTCAGAGATTTGTTCCAGACTAGTAGCCTATGGGCTGGGGAGATGAGAATTCAGACAGATATAGAGCACAAAAAAAGTGTGACAAATTGCAATGACAAGGTTGCGTTAGTAGTTTATGAAGTAGTGAAATGAAATCCTGATCCAGAGAACACAGACTACGGTGTGCTATGTACTATAGGCATACAAGTTCAGAAAGAGTGGGGAGGAGGGTGCAAGAGGGGTAGGAGTACTGGGCCAGTAAAATCACCACTGCCATTACTGCCAGCCTGTAACAGACTGCTCATTGACAAATTAAGTCATTTTTCTTTTACCCAATATCAAGAAGTAGAGTGATGCAGTTGGTATTTAAACATCATGAAATACGCTATTAGACATGCACAGCTGGAAGTAAAGAAATACAGTGTTTTGGTCAGAACCCTTCAAGCCTGCTGGATGAAGCATTCAACATTTTACTTTCATCTGTGTATGTCTTACAGAACTGGTTTGAACTTAATACTTCAAACTGGAACGTCCTTGAACTTTGGGGAAAACACTTTTTAAAAACTCTGTCTTCACCACCAGCCCATTTTGTTTTTCCATATAATAAGCTTGAAAGAATTTATCATAATCCCTACAAGAAGATTGAACCAGAGCCTCCATTTCCTCTTAGCTAGTAACCAAAACTATCCTGGTTCTAACCACCATTGTGTCTGAGTATCTTATATGAGGACATTCATAGATTTTATCCTTGCAGCAGGTAAGATGGAGAGATACCATTCCCATTTTGTAGATGGGGAACTGAGACACACAGTTGACTAAGAGACTTGCCCAAAAGTTCACTCAACCTGTGACTGATTTAAGAATGGATGTCATGCTTCTTTCAGTACTCCCTAATCAATACTAATTCTCTCAAATTTCCAGAGTATAATGGAAAAAAGTAGTTATAAGGGCCAAGCATTCTGAATCACTATCACACTCTGCCCAGGAGATGCCCGACAGTAATAATGCAGGCCCCTGCCACTGACTGATATTTATCTTCATATTTTCTTTGGCCCGAGATTTTTTTCTGTGCTAAGTACTGTATGAACAAAAATAAAAGAAAGATCCTGACCGTTAAGTGTAGTTTCTTTGTCCGTTGTTGATATCCAGTCTATCTACTACCCAACTCTTCCAGACTCCTCAAAAAAGAAGCCCTCATTTTTTCTCATGAGCCAATTCCTAAGAGGATGATAGGTTTATTGAATTCCAGCCTCTTTAAAGTGAAATAAGTTCTTTTCACTGTACTTTAAAGATATATCTCAGGCCTAACTTCCAGAGCTTTCTCCCTTCACATTTGCTGCATTAATGACTAAATGATCACACTTAACAGAGCAACATTTCCAGTGTTTAATGTCACCTCACATACATTTACTCTTCTTCCCAAAAGCAGATGGAATAAGGAATTGGTATTCATCTTTTGATAAGCTGACATATATATATGTTGCTGTAGAAAAGAAAAAAACAAGATAGTAATGCCTCACACTCTTTCATAGAATTTTGATTCTATTTTCTGACTTTCCTTCCACTTCAGATAGTAGAGTAGTCCCTAAAATTCTATGTCAGTTTAAAGTTTTGGAGTATTGAAGAATTTTGTTATATCAAGTATATGTATATATATATGGCAATATGAAAATCCTTAGAGGAAATTTTGTCATCTGAATAAAATGAAGTTTTGTTATTTTATTTATTTATTTATTTATTTGGCATAAAGAATGTAGAATATATTTTCTTGGCAATCAGAAAGGGGGCAGGTGTTTTGTTTCTGGCTTGAAGGAGTGCATGCAGAAAGAACTCTTGTCAAAAATATACCTGTACATGACAAATACATTTCTGGGGACACTGTAAAAAGGCCAGATGGTAGTGTGGTTTTTAATGAAGGAGATAAAGGTTCTTACCAAATAGGAACCAATAACTGGAAATTAAAGACACACACATTCGAATTCAAAATCCAGCATAGATGATAAACAGTGAGAATAATTAATTAAACAAACTATTGAGAAAAGCAACAGGTTCAACATCTGCTCATCTTTACCAAACAAGACCAACAGCTTTTTTTTTTCTTTAGAAAAGCTTTACTCAAACACAAACTAGTATACTTACTATGAGGGCAACTGTGTGGAAATTTGAGACTAGATAAACTAAAGATTTTTTCCTGCAGATTGTAAAATCTCCATTAAGATATTCGGTACACTTAGCTAACTGAAACAGTATATTAACACAGGAAATTAAAGAGCAATCCAGGGTTTCCAGAACATAAATAAATAAGTAAATAAATGCCTTTTTGTCTGGCTAATGCTAAAAGTTCCCTTATCAGTAGTCGTGATACTAAAACACAGAGATTGGGAGGATTACCTCAATCCATCATACAATCATCAGCCAAAGTCAATGGTTAGGCTTGAAATTAATCCTAACACAGAGAAAGTTAAAATGAATAGATTGCTAACAGGAATCATTATGAATTCATCTAATGCTTCATAATTTCAGATTTTAAACTAACTGCTGGGCATTTATTCAAAGAGAAAAAAAGTCTTCTATTCATGTGGAAGAAGACTGACATTTTAATTGTGTCAAAATCTTCTAAGTGAAATTATTGTTAGCAGCTCTTCTAAAATCAGCTCAGGTGCTCATGGTGCATCGAAGCTAAATAAATGAGTAAATTTACAGTTTATTGAGTTTACATTTCTGTAGCACAAGACAGAAGATCTTTAAACTAGGCTATAATAAGCTTTGCCTAAGAAAGAGAAAGATGCAAAATGCTGACTGATCGACTCAGTTTTATTGTAAAACCAACCTAACCAGTACTGGAGGAAGAGAAAGCAGACCAGAAAATGTGAGCAGAATGGTTCTAATCTTCTTAATAGGTCTTGTCTTGGAAGGAGAGTACAGGCTGCTAAACAAACTGTACACATCAAAAGTCTGAGTGTACACGTACAAAATTGGGTTAAGACAACACAAAGAAAGCCTTTATATTAATTAAAGATATTGCTTGAAACAATATTGCAAATGATTCATTATTATAACAAATTTTAAATAGTAATTAATTGCTAATGATGTGAAAGTTTATATGAAAATAAAAATTTGTTTTTGCCATGTAGGTGTGTATAAATATGCCCCTATAAATAAGGTTATAACTGCACATTGCTGGCATATTGCTGTTATAAATTTGAAAAGAGGCATTTATACTCACTACTTTGTATATGGCTTAAAGAGGCCTTCATACTGCCTGATTTAAAAGACAAATTTAGATATTTTGTTCAGGTTAATCCCTTCTTGGAAAAAAAAAAAAAAAAAAGACTACAGTTAAAGACATTCTTAATCCTTTTTTAATTTAAAGTATGTCAATTATTAAACCCAAAAACTCAGGGTTAGTTTGAGTTTACCTTTGACTTTAATATGTTCTCCTGATGCTCCTAATGATTAGGAACTGTGAACATCAGCTAGACTGAGAAAGACTTGGGGTAGCAGTCTTACAAAGTGCAATGTGAAAACAGTCAATTTACTTGAGACTACGAAAGAAGTATGGTAGAACTGGGCTGGTGATTAGTGGGGGTTAAAGCAGGGGTATTATAACTGATGGGGATGCCAAGTTTGATGTATCATTGGCAACTGAATGATGTGTGAAGTTAAAAGAGAAGAAGATACTGTATTAAGTTGGTATGGTTGGACCAATACTGACATCAGCAGCTTAAATAATTTTGTAGAGTAAAGATTTGCTATTATTTATTTCAGCTCCTTTCCTATGAATCCCCTATCTGCATGTTAGATTTGCCACTTCAATAAGTGGTATCTGTTGCATAGATCTTGGACACTGTTGAACAGAAAAAGTGTGTAGGTCTTTCAAGCTTTGTAAAAAGAAGTTTCATCTTTGGCAAAACAGAGGTAAACAAAATTTCTCATTTTTTAGGTTTTATAAGAGTCCTGGGGAACATTGTCTCAAGAAAATGATCCTGTGATAAAGTGGTGGGGATTTTTATTTGTTTGTTTGGTTGGTTTGGATTGGTTTGGTTTTAATCAAGAAATCACTACTAAATATATAGAATCCAAACTTTATTATATTATACCTGAACTCCTTGAAGACACACTCTTTAAAAAACAAACAAACATTTACTTTGTAATTTTGGATCCAGACCATATCATCTATTTTTCCCCTCTTACTTTTGTATTGTATTATTTTGCAATCCTTATTGCCACTATAAAAGAGAAAGCTTGATCTATGGACAGGTTCATTTTTACACAGTTATGGAATCCCATTCACTGTCTGCTCTGTGTGAAAAAAATAGATTTATCCACAAGAAATTTGTGGTTTCTATTTATTAATCAATGCCTTCGTACAATCTAATTTATTTCAGCTTTCCTCACAACTCAGCAGATAAAACAGTTAACTGTAAAGCAAATTTCACTGCTCAGTTTAGGTTTCCTTATATGTAATGCAGGGAATAAGGCAACTTATTATGAATATAATTTACCTTCTAATGTAGGTGGCCTATATGTTCCAGTAAATGTTTATCATTACCCTGCTCTAGTTAACCACTAAAACACTGAATAGAAACAGCTCACTGTATACTTTTCATATAAATGACACTAAAGGACTCTTTTTCACTGGCCTACACAATACCATAAGCTTTCAATAATAAAAACATGGAATGGATTCTATAAATGTGCCCCTAACATATAAAAGAATATATATTGCCTGAGAAGTTTGGACATACAGCGAAAATATTCTTCTAGAATGTGATCAAATCTTTAAAAATTGGCCCACAGAGACAGAACCAAAGTTGCTTACAGTTCCTCCCATGAAACCCCCTAAAAATGCAATAATAACAAAGCTGTGAGACTCTTTTGTTCCCCTCCAGGCTTCTTAGTATTTCTTCACCCAGTTTGCAACTCCCTGTATTTTGGACTTGTGGCTTGAGGAGGGAAGAAGTTTTGTCAGGATGGGGACTGTAGAGTGGGAAGCAGGTCTGGGGACAAAGGCAACGTTAAGGCAACAAGATTCACCTGGGAAGAACTCAAATTCAGGGATCTCCAGCAGCAACACAATGCCACAACCTTACTGCACTCTGAGGCATGTGTACCAGGTGCAGCCATCTGGTGAACCCATCAGCCACATCTGGCAAAGGGCCACAGCATAGCCCTGGGAATGCCTCAGTTGTCAGACGTCTACAGCATAAGACCTGACAGATCTGCTCCTCCTGTGAGATGGTGCAATTTTGTACTTGAGAGATCGATCTTGCACATGATACTAATTGTATTTATTCATTCATTCATTCATTCATTCATTCATTTATGTGTTTGCTGCCCCAGACTTCAGTGGAATCAAAGTTGTGACATTAATTTCTCATCTGAGGAATTCAAATGGGAGCTTTTAAGTGTACCTACTTTTCCACTGTCCAAGTAAAATGTTCCTTCTTGAGAAACTGAGATTAAATACATCATCAGACAGAGTTGCACATGATAGGAATCCAGAAGAGTGGCAGTCTGTCTGCAAGCCTCTTCCCTCCCTCTTTACTGGCTGAGGCTGCCAAACTCAATAGCCAGTAAAAACAAGACATTAAAATGCTATCACTGGCTTATAAGTACTATCAAGCCCGTACAGCTCACTTTCTGCACAAGCTCATTTTCCACAGGCAGGAAAATCAAAGAATCCAATAATAATGGAAAAATCATCTGGGAGAAGGGGAGGAAAGGGAGGCACAAAAGAAAAGAATTCCCTCTGCAAGCAAGCAGACAGAAGCTAGAGTCATTTGTAAGTACTCACAGTCTTGGTAGAAACACAGTAGATCAGGCTATTTCCTCTCCCTGTGCATGATCAGTTTGGCACTCAGAGATACAAATGTCCATCATTTCAGGAAGAAACCTGAAATAACTTCATCAACAATAATTTTTAAAAGGTGAAATAGCTAGAATTCCCCTAAGCCCTCTGCTGTCCCTGCCACTTTTTTCAGTCAAAGTACCATCAGAGAAAATAACTATTTGGTTTGTGGAACAGTCCACTTCTTTTTCACAAATTACATGAGTGGGTAACTTGAGGCAGAGAGGAGAGAGAAGAAAGCCTGTAAGGTTTCATGTGCCTCGCACCTGACAGGAGGGTAAAGTGGTCATGGAAAGCACAGCAGTTCTGTTGCCTGCCTGAGGGTTCATCTATACTGCTGCTCCAGACATTTTTAATGGTTAACTCTGGCTGAAGATATGGTTTCCCAGATTATTTTGGAATATATTATATTTATGGGTATCCAGCTTGTACATGTTGAGACCTGTGAGATTCTGCTTTCTTCACGAAGTAATGTCTACAGCTCTGAACCCTACTGTTGTCTTGATGCCCAGAGTGGCAATTAATTAGATCCTGAAGACAACTATGGGTGTCCTCTAAAAGGCAATGCAGACCTAACTCCTACATCTCTTGGGAGTGGGTAACGTACCTGCAATGATTTCAATCTTGGTTTTCCAACTGAGAATCAAGAAAGAAACTTGGATCCCCCAAAACCAAAGTTCACCACCTTACAAAGCTCTGATAAGCATGAAAATACAATAGTGAACATTTACATTCATATCAAGCCATTCATTCTGAAAGAACCATTTTTATATACAAGACTGAGTTAAATGGAATTCAATACAACCTCTTCTGCAAACGAACACAGCAAATGTGTAACTACATTTACTACTACTAGATGAGGAAGGGCAATAAGGAGGGATATGATGTCCAGCTGAAAAAATGTTCTCTGATTCATGAATAGCTTAGTTTTGTTTCATTTATGTGGCCTTCATCCCCCTATCTGAGCAGCTGGTGCATGATAGTGAAATTGTGCGTTCACTTTTAACTACAAATGCATTTCAGTTTCAATCAGGAATTCATTTTATTTTTTTCAACAACAAAAAAAAATAAAATAATCATACCTTCAAAACATAGTCCATATGACTAAAAGGTTGTTTAATCTTGTATATTTTTGATACAGTCTTTTAATCTTTTAAAAGTTTCTGAGAAGAACCTGCTATCATTTCTATTTAGGGTACAAGAGCATACAAAACCGCATCTGTGCTGCTACTCAGGGTGAGGTCTGAAGCAGAAGCACCTGCTTTTAACAGAAGTTTGAGATGGAGATAGACGATAAAGATCATCCTGAGCTTTAACAGCTTTTAGCCAATCAGAGACCAGGATTTTCTTAGCCCACAATAATAATTATTATTTAAGCATGACAACCTCAAATAATTTTGCTTCCTTGCACTAAATCTACCTTGGATCTTGTGATACAGCAGCTCCTGTATCTGGGTCGTTATTCATTGTTATACAGTATAATGCCACTGAAGGATTAAGTTGATATTAGCAAATGCATTATGAAGTCACAAGTAATCAAGCTTAATATAGAGTGAGATTTGGAAGTAAAAGGTATTCAGACTAAGATGTTAGCAGTGTGTTATGGAAATGGTTTAATCTCTGGTTATAAGTAGCTAATATATGCTGAATTTTAACATCAGTGTGCAACTTCGATTAACATCTCCTAAATACATAATCCCCATAGCAATCCCACTAAAAAATGGGAGCTTAATTGTCACCTTACAGTCTAGTACCTTTCACCTTCACATAATGCTACCATGATGGCTTTTCAAAACAACAAGGAGGAGGAGAAGAAAGAGAGAAGAAAATAAACCAGAAGAATTTGTCGGCAAGACACTTTAACATCCGTTTCAAAAGTCATAGATTACAATTTAAAATGGAAGTCCCCTTTTGAACAAAGAAGGAAAGGTTATGAGAAAATACAGTTTGAAATTATTGATGTATAAAGCCATACCTGATTGCATCTGTCCTATAGCTCCCCCAAATGCACCAATTGGATATTGCTGAAACCTTATGGAAATAAAAGCAAGAGATTTGACTACAGTGATTCTCATTACTGCTTAGAGTGCAGGTTGATGTGTCTCACATGGAATATCTGCTTTTCTCATTCAGCCTACTTTATGGACTGCGTGTCAGATAGACTGTATGTGTTCTGCTCAGATAACCTTGGAAACATGTAACAATCATGCAAATTATAATTCTAGAAAAGGAAATAAAGTCAATTGACCATTGATTGTTCTTTTCCTTTATCCTACACTCTCATATAAGCATCCAAGTGTAATGATAGTGAACTCAAAGAATTTCTATTTCAGTGCACTTTATCTTTGCAGGTAATGAAGACAGGGCTTTCAGTTTTCATTGTGTTTTGTTGTTGTTGTTGTTGTTGTTGTTGTGTTTCTTTGTGTTTTTTTTTTACCAGTTTTTTTTTCTTTTCTTTTTTTTTTTTCCCTCCTAGGAAGGGCTTTTTAAACATGGTGCATCTGCTTTTCTAGCACTGAAATTTCTGTCTCTTCAGATATTTACTCAATATTACACCAGAGCAGGAAGCAAATGACCAGAAACACCAATACAATAAAACAAAACCTTTAACTTGTCTGGAACAGTAGTGAAGCATGTGACGTATTCTATTTTATTAATGCAAACAGGCTCATATCCTTATCAGATATTGCTAATCACAGCAGATTCAGTTCTTTAGTTTACTTGTTGGTCTTGGGGGGGGGGGGGGGGGGGGGGGGGGCGGGGGCGGGGGAAGCAATATAGATTCCTACCCCCAGGTCTACTTCAAGGCCTTTTTGGCAACAAACAAATCAGCCTTTTTATTAAATTACCTTTCCTGGAATTCTCAGAGAAATATCCTTTGCTTCCTTCACTCAGTTTTTCAGAGGCAGGGTGCTGATGACACTCAGAAACCTCTTGGTATCTTTACATATTATTTCTTCCTCAATTCTGTATGTCAGTATTGATTCCCACACATATTTATCTACATTTTGTTAATTGTAATTTAAAATTGTATTCTAAAGTGTATACGTTTAGACTGTAGTAATTTTGAAGGCAAGCAGTTATTTCATTGGGTTGTCACTCCTTCCAGAAATCAAACCCTCCCTGTCATATATAAATAGATTGCTTGATATACATGCAATATCCTGTCGGTGTCATGCACTCTTTTCTTTAATCTGACTGACATAGCACATAATAAAATGCTCACTTCAATATATGTCTGTTGCATTTTGCCTAATTCTGGGCTTAGTTTAATATTAGTCATGAAAATTTCCTACAACTGGATATGAATTTGAATATATAAAAGGTACATTTTATGTTCATGCTGCAGCACTTGCTTTTCCCATATATTTTATTGCTTTCTCTGCTTTTGATGAATTAAGTCATCTGAAGAAAAGAAGAATGGGAAGCAACAGGGACTAGAGCCGCTATCTTTATCCACAATCCAGGTGTAGTATGTGAGAGGAAGAATTGCATTCTTTGCACTTTATTTTCCATAAGTAACTCACAGCAGTGAGCTGGAGGGAGCCATCCTCTCCAGTGGCCATTGCAAGAGGAAATTCCAGAATATTAAATCTCAGACTTCTTTTCATAAAAAGGTACTTGATCAGAATATATCAGCAATTTTATTCCATATAATTTAAATGGATTGTTTTCCACAGGAGGCAGAGATGGGGTTGACTTTTTTTTTTATCTTCTGTCCTGTAGCATACCTAAAGCAATATCTTATTCGAGTAAAAGGTTGTTTCTAATCCATGTCCTGGAAGCTTAGGTGTTTTTCTGTTTAGGGGGTTGGTGTGTGTGGAGGTTTTTTATGTTTGTTTGTTTGCTTTTATGTTTTGTTTTAGTAAGTGGAAATTGCTGTAATGAACAGAAAAATATTGTGACTTTTTCAGTTTTCTTGCAAAGGAACGTTCCTAAACATTCTGACAACAATTTCATGGAGATAGTAACTGTATATATTAGTCCATTTCTCATACACGTGCAATTGGAAAGTCTCTTTCAAGAATCTGTAAAACACTGCTGAAACTTTTGTTTTTTCCTCTCTCTACCTTATCTTCTTATATTTAGTGCCAGAAGCAGACAATAGGTGAATAGCTCTTTTTAAATATATTTGATCTCTATTCCATAAGAATATACAGAACTTGATCAACAGGAGTAATTTAACACTTCCCTGTTGGTTTTTGAGATACCTCGTACCTTCAAATCTTCCTGACTGATTTTCAAACAACTGCCCTAGTACTTAGGTTGGTGGTATTAACTATTCTCTTTGAATCTCAGTTTTATCATTCTATTGAACAGATACAGACGGTCATTTTGGCCCATTTGCTGGAGACACACATTCAGATTGCTTTTGGGAGGATTCAGCTCTGGATGACTAATGAGGAAATCTTCTTAATTCTGCCATACTTGGGACAGTAATTATTTTTATTTCAATTGGAGAGTTGTTGAGGATTTTGAAGATGTTCATCTATGTTTTCAGTCTCTGAAAATAAAAATGCATTCAACTATGATGAAATATATCACCATGAAAATATAATTTTTGAACCATATTTTTACTTCTATTTTTTAACTAGATGCTTATACATCTAACTTTATAGTTGAGAAGAAAGAATTAAGCAGCATGTTCAGAGACACATCTTTATTATTTTGTGATATTTTCATTTTAAGGCTATTAGGTCATCTGGAACACAGTAGCTGGGGTGTTTTTTAGCTTCGTTCTATTTAAAGACTGGGAAATTAATGTTCTAAAAGGGAACTGAAGCAATGGCTGAAATTTCTGTGCTTCAGTGAGTCAAAATAATCAGAACAGTCGAAAGTACTAAGGCATTTCTGGCTTGCTATCCCACCTTCACATAACTTGTTGCTTTTAGAAAGTCTATGTCACCATTTGTCAATAGATATTTTTTTCACAATGCCTGAAACAGAATAGAGTTTCATATTTTCTTTTGAAACTGACTGTGTTTCTCTTGTTTTACTTGTCATGCAGAAGTACACTCTGTTCTGCCTACATATTGGGTGACCTTGCCACCCTATGGATAGAAATGATGAAAAAAATGAACCGCTGCCTAAAACAGATTAGATGCCAAACCTAGTTAGATCTTGCCTAATCCTATAAAAGTATGTCAGTTAGGGGCTAACTTGACCTAAGGAAGAAAAGATCTAAAAAAACACTATCCTAGCTGATTACATATTCATCTTGATTATGCTCCAGCCATTGCTTTATTACAACAAAGAAAGTATGGTCATGCAAATTTAGCCCATTTGCCATCTCCCTATGTAAGGCATCCACACTGCATGTTAAAATGTATTTTTATACAGCAATGCAACCAACCTAGAATGGATTACTTGCCTAAACAACACACTGAAATCCAAACAGAAATTACTTCCTAGTTAGACAAGGCTTTTGTAATAGTGTACCACATTGTTCTTGCTGAGTGATTCTGACATGCTTGAGAAGTTTTATGGCACTAATGACACTACTGCAATTGTTCTGCAAATCCTGAGTTACTTTTTTGCTATTGTCTTAATACCAATGTCTTTTTTTATATAATTGTTGTCAACATGTATCTGTCAAGATAATTAAATAATTTTTATATCAGTCTTTCCTTCTTTCTTTTAGAAGACAAATGATCAAATGTGTGCACTGTAAAAAAAAAAAAAAAAAAAAAGGAGAGAGAGAGAAAGAAAGAAAGTAAGAACCTTTGAAGGAAGGTTTCTCTCTCTAGCAGTAGAACATGTTGGACGTTACATGCTGGATTCAGTGTTATTTTGGTGAATACTATAACAGTCAAATTAGCTAACCCAAAGGGAATGAAAAAGGTGTTTAGAACTAGTGACAGTACTTCAAAAAATGAGGCTGGGTCAAGCACTATATGAGCACTAAAGCGAGTATGGAGTATAATAAAGCAACTTGTTTTTTTGAATAGCTGGGCACAGTATAGGTAAGCCTATTGTTCCCCAAAGGCTGCTTGCAGTTACTGTTAACGCACTTCTGTGCTTTTACCAGAGCCTTCAGTAGCTGTGACAGTGCTTGCAAATGTGATGCTCATGACAAGTCTATCTGCTTCTAAAGCATGTGAAGAAAGCTGAACACTTTTAATAATACTAATGTAGAGATTATCTTTAGCTTCTGATTTTTTTTTCCTTTTGAAAATAAAAGTGGGAGGTTTGTTTTAACACTCTGCCCTTTTCAGAAAGGTTGTAAGAAGCAATTGAGCCCCCTCTGCAAAAAAGCTTCCTTTTTCAAGTTTTCCACTTAATTAAAATACCACATTTTAGCTCGCTAGAACTGAATTCTTCACCACTACCTTTTAGAAAAATAATAAAAAAGAAATAATAACAGCAATCCTCTGTCAGTATAAAAGTGTTTCTGTTAGTTTGTATGCACAAAGGGATAATTATATACTTTTAAAGTCCCCATTAAAGAACCAAAAACTGTTCTACAGCTTCCTTATTAAAGATATCTGAGTACTACAGATAACATTAAAGGCTACAATAGTAGCCAATTAGACTGCATTAATATGCAAATTTCTGCTAAAAAGAATGTGTAAAATGTTTTGAGATTATTTAGGAATGTAAAAGAAAGACTGGACTCACAGGTTAAAATGATGCTTTTATTCACATACAGATACACATATGTATATTGCCTCAAGTACTAACAACAGTCAATTTTGCTGTTAAATGAAAAAAAAAAAAGTGTAATTAAGATCTTCTGATTGCTTTTTTTTTTTTTTTTTTTTTTTTTAAACTGAGTTATTCTGAACAAAAAGGATTTAGTTAATATTCCAAAATGGGAAAGATTTCACAGAGATTCAGCAGATGCATTATGGATCACATTTTCCAGACATGTCCTAATGCTTTTGTAGACCACTATTCTGTAAAATGCATAACAGAACATGATTACCCCCTCCCTCCTATATAATACAGGTCGATTTGCACTTGCTCTCCCCTGTATTTTGCATTTCTCTACAGTGTTGTAACCTTTATGCACCTTCTCTTTAACTAACTATTCAAAATTTTCATCAAATTTTATCCAGTCTATCAGATGTAAAAACAAAATTTCCACTTCTGTAATGAAAATATGTTGGAAAATGAAAAATAGGGTTGTTAAACATTTTTATAGACTTGTATTAAATATTGAACACGATGTCTGTGTGTATGTGTGTGTGTACACGTCTGTGTCTATCTGTTTATGTTGTTTCTGTGCTTTGCCACAGAGTTCAGTATGCTCATCTTTAAAAAACTGAGCCCCACTGGGCTCTGTGCTATACTCTGCAGTGTACAATCCAGCACAACTTATCACACAGTGACAGCTAATATTTAAAAAACACATGCGTATTTTGAGGTTTGATAACTGCTATCAATCTCGATAATGGGTATAGAAACCAAAATTCTGACAGATACCTAGTGGAAGAAACATCCACTGTGAACAGCTAATGCTGAAGAAAATGAACAAGAGAGGCAGATAGCTCATATATCTAATTAAAGATAAAACAAATAAACAATACAGGAAATGCAATTAAAAATACTTACTGAGGTTTGCAAATTCAGAAAATCTGTAAGCCTACCAAGGCTACCCAGCTGGTTTTAATTGGACATTTTTTTATTGAAGGTTTATGGTCATTCCTTGTGGATTTTTATTTTATTTTATTTTTATGGTTATATTTTCAAGACTCCCAGTGCAATTTGACACAGCATCTTACTTTCAAAGAAGCTGCCAATAAAGAATAGAGTAAAATGTGTAAATGCAGGGCTTTGATGCTTCAAAAAGACACTCTTAAGAGAGAGTTAATCAAGTTAGAGTGACCTCCAAAAGCAAAATTGCAGCACAAAGCATAATGGGTAATGCTATGTAAATTGCCATGTATGCAATTGGGATGTTATTATAGCAAGACCAAAAGGTGCTAGCTAATGACCTCTACATTTGATCTCTGGTTTTCCTAGGGGCTGACAATGTCTCTGGCTGAGACAATAGCCACAGCACGCTGATGAGTATGGAGAAGGGTAGGACACCTGTCTACAGCTGCTCTTGAAGCCTCAGTGGACCAGATCTAGGTGCTGCTAACTGACAATTGATGCTTAACAGTCATCCCTTAAATCAGCGCCACATCAAATAAAATGGCTATATTATTATTACTATTATTAATATTATTCCAAATTGCTTAAGATTATTCAAGAATCTATATTCTCTTCCTATCTACATTTATTTTTCAGAATGAATATATATTTATATAGCATGCAGTTTGAGAAAAAAATATGCTTATTTTTGCTGCTTTACATTTTTTATTCCAGATAATTTGTTTTAACAACCAGTTAATCCAAATAATTTGATGTTCCTTTACATAGAAACAACTCTTCCAGAACTGAGCTCCTCTGCAGTTCTTTTGCAGATTATACATTGTTTAAGAAAGGAAAAGGGAAAATATATATTTTCATTTGGCATTCTTTGTAAAATGTGATAGATAGAACTTTCTAGAATAAATCAAGTCAATAAGTTCTAAGGTACTTCCTATTTGATGGACATCTTTAGACAAAGGCAAGTTTATACTGTTGATATTCTTTCAATACTCTGCCTTGATGAAGTTCCAATTTATTTTCTATATACCACTTCTTCTGCAAGATGTCCTTGATTTCCCACTGAAGACTTTTCTTTAACCATATTAAATATTTTATTATTCTCTCTCATTATTTTCAATTTGGCTTTAGAGACAAAAATAATTGCTACATACACAAATATATATATATAATATTTTCAAATGAATAAGAGATAGTAGGAATTAAAGAGTATCATTAATTTGATTTAGGAGAACGTATTATCAAAAAAACTTGTTATCATAATTACAAATTTTGTACTTAGGTTGCAATAACAATTTGTTATGCGCTTTGACATGGATATTCCATTTGAGGAAAAATGCAAGGGCCCCATTCTGCTCACATTTAAAGAAATTGCCTCAAAAAGGAACACGATTTGATCTTGTAAGGTGTAATATAGGTGAAGGATTTCATTTTTAGTCTCTGTGTTGACTTATATTATGTATGCAAGCCTGGATTTATTTTATATCTCACTATTGGTTTAGCTCATGACAAAATGAATTAAACAACGAATAGGTTACAGATATTTCCCTTGGGATGAGGGTACTTGATCTTTTTCTCTATTTTCCACATAATATTGAAATCAACATCTCCTGAAACATATGATAAATGTATTGTTTTCTTCACTATTTTTGTTTTTCAAGAAATGCAGTATGTAGAAAAGCAGTGTAAAAGATGTACACTTTTTAATTAAAGACATTCACACATTAAAATTTTACCTAAGTCATTTTTACCATATTTTAGGTAATATAACACATACGTATTTGTGTAGCCCTGATAATCCTCCTACACACAGTCAGAGAGAGACTGTAACAAAGGGATAGCAATACAAAACAGAGAACAATTCTGCTTGATTTTCCATTGCAGTCATTTTAACAGGGACAGAGAATATTTTACAGTCGTGCACAGATGAAGGTTGCATGCATTCCCCAGCATTAAATTGTGGTAGAAAATGAAAAACCTAATAGCATTTTGATGTATTCCAGTTAGGTTTTCCATTAAGAGAAAAAGGTGATATGTTCACACCATTTGTCAGGAAAAGAAGAAATGAAGAAAATGTTGACAATTTCATTACACTCTGGTTATGGGGGTGATCTGAACTTACCTATTACAAGATAAAAAAAAAAAAAAAAACTATTCAAGATATTTTTAGTTGAAAACATTACTGTTTATAGTTACTTTAACTTTTGCTGCTACAACTGCACAGTTGATATAACAATATGAACTGAAGATTTTAAAAGAGAGATTTCATATCATTCACAGCATTGCTAAAAAAATAAAAAAATAAAACATAAATGTATCCCTTTGAACAACAAAGCATCAAACCAGTCCCACACTGTTAAGAAGTTCTCTGATAAATCCAGTCCTTAAAGGATGTAATAGGTAGTATAAAAAGTGCTTCTAAGTCTACTGATCTTTTATTCAGATCTGTATTTATCCAGGAAATATTTTCCTTTTCCTTTTCCTTTCCTTTCCTTTCCTTTCCTTTCCTTTCCTTTCCTTTCCTTTCCTTTCCTTTCCTTTCCTTTCCTTTCCTTTCCTTTCCTTTCCTTTCCTTTCCTTTCCTTTCCTTTCCTTTCCTTTCCTTTCCTTTCCTTTCCTTTCCTTTCCTTTCCTTTCCTTTCCTTTCCTTTCCTTTCCTTTCCTTTCCTTTCCTTTCCTTTCCTTTCCTTTCCTTTCCTTTCCTTTCCTTTCCTTTCCTTTCCTATTTATTTATTTTTATTGACTGTAGGTTTCCCAGCTTTTCTGCTGAAAATATTTCCCCGGAGGAAACAGTAGCAGGACATTTTGTATCAAAGTCAAAGAACTAAATGTGTATTTAAAAAGTGCAAAGGAGTTAAGCTGTAGGCTCAATCTGCTCAACTGGAAAAACTGTGTTGTACAATGTATCTTTAATTAAGTTTTATTATTGTTTCCACAGGGCTTCTTATTACAACTAATAAAATTAAGAACAGATATTTGGGTGGAGAGGTGATTATAGCTGTTCTCGGTGGGATTTCTATAATTATGTATCAGTATTTGCTCTATAAGAAAATATATTTGGGAGACAAGCATGTAAGGAGGAGATCAGCACAATGCTGATTCATTTCTGCCCTGCAAAATGCCCAAACAAGCCTCATAAAATAGTAAATAAATAAAAAAAAGAATTGATACTTTGCTGAATTACTTTTTAACCAACGGCTGAATTCACCTGTCCTCAGTCTAAAATGTGCTCAAGGATTTGTAAAATTCTGCACTAGAAAAAGTCTGAACAGAACACTACCAATTTTATTCTTAAAATTGTTGAAGGCTGCTCTTCCATGCTGTGGACTTGCATTAGAACATGGTCTTTCCTTAAGAAATATTGTGAGAATATCCTCAGTGTAGAAGGCAGAACCATGCGAAATGCCACACACTTCAGTCCACTCATTAGGGAAAACAAACAAGCAAACAAGCAGAAAAAGAGGTGTTCATATAGCTCTTCTCAAAAGCCTACATAATGATTCTGTACATATTACTTCCAGTTAAGCATGTCTTTTCTGTCCCATTCATGCCTTTCTCTGAAAACAAATTAATAAAATCATAGAAATATTAGGTCTGGAAAAGACATCCAAGATCATCTGGTCCAACCATCACCCTACTTTAAATGTCACCTACTAAACCAGGTCCCTATGTACCAAGTCCAACCATTCCTTAAACACCCCCAGGGACAGTCACTCCACCACCTCCTTGCGCAACCTGTTCCAGTGCTTTACTACTCTTTCTAAGGAATTTGCCAAACTGTACGTCCCCTGGCACAACTTGAGGCCATTCCCTCTTGTCCTATCACTAGTTACCTGTGAGAAGAGGCCAACCCCCAGCTCCTCACAATTTCCTTTCAGGTAGTTGTAGAGAGCAATAAGGTGTCCCCTGAGCCTCCTCTTCTCCAGAAAAAACAACCCCAGCTCCCTCAGCCATGCCGCATAGGACTTGTGTTCCAGGACCTTCACCAGCTTCGTAGCCCTTCTCTGGATATGTTCCAGGGCCTCATTGTCCTTCCTGTACTGAGGGGCCCAAAGCTGAACACAGTACTCGAGGTGCGGCCTCACCAGAGCAGAGTACAGAGGGACGATCACCTCCCTGGTCCTGCTGGCCACACTGTTCCTGATACAAGCCAGGATGCCATTGGCCTTCTTGGCCACCTGGGCATACTGCCGGTTCATGTTCATGTGAGCATCAATCAGCACTCCCAGATCCTTTTCCTCTGCACAGCTTTCCAACCACTCTGCCCCAAGCCTGTAGCATTGCATGGGGTTTTTGCGACCAAAGCGCAGGACCCAGTACTTATACATGTTGAACCTTGTCCCATTGGCATCTGTCCATCCATCCAACCTGTCCAGGTCCCTCTTCAGGGCCTTCCTTCCCTCCGGCAGACCAACACTTCCCCCAAACTTGGTGTCATCTGCAAACTTACTGAGGGTGTACTCGATTCCTTCATCCAAATAATGAATAAAGATGATAAAGTGATGTCCCAGCACTAACCCCTGGGGAACACCGCTGGTGACCAGTCACCAGCTGGATTTCACTTCATTCACCGCCATTCCCTGGGCCTGGCCATCCAGCCAGTTTTTAACCCAGCAAAGAGTGTACCTGTCCAAGCCATGGGCTGCCAGCTTCTCCAAGAGAATACTATGGGAGACCGTGTCACAAAGGCTTTGCCGAAGTCTAGGTAGAATACATCAACAGCCTTTCCCTCATCCACCGGGCGGGTCACCAGGTCGTAGAAGAAGATGAGGTTGGTCAGGCAGGACTAGCCTTTCATGAACCTATGCTGACTGGGCCTGATTCCCCCAGTTGTCCCACATATGCTGTGTGACTGCATTCTAGACGACCTGTTCCTCTACCTTTCCTGGCACCAAGGTCAGGCTGACAGGCCTGTAGTTCCCTAGGTCCTCCTTACTACCCTTCTTATAGATAGGTGTCACATTAGCAAGTCACCAGTCACCTGGGACCTCTCAAGATGACCATGACCACTGATAGATGATGGAAAGCGGCCCGGCAATCACATGCGCCAGCTCCCTCAGCACCCTTGGGTGGCCCCATGGACTTGTGATAGTCCAGATGGAGCAGCAGGTCTCTAACTGTTTCCACCTGAAATGCGGGGTTTTTCTTCTGCTCCTTGTCTCAGACTTCCAGGTTGGGAGGCTGAGTACCCTGAGGAAAAGTGGTCTGACTAGTAAAGACAGACGTAATGAAGGCATTAAGAACCTCAGCCTTTTCCTTATCCTCTGTAGTCATGTTCCCCCCCTGCATCCAGAAAAGGATGGAGATTCTCCTTGGCCCTCCTCTTCCTGTTAATATATTTGTAAAAACATTTTTTGTTATCCTTTACCATAGTGGCCAGGTTGAGCTCATACTGGGCTTTGGCCTTCCTGATTTTTTCTCTTCATATGCTAAGAACTTTGTTGTACTCTCCCTGAGTTTCCTGTCCCTTCTTCCATCAAACATAAGCTCTATTTTTCTCCATTTGAGAACATTTCAGACATATTTTTGAAGCTCTACGCTTAAAAAAGTATGAGTTTCTCATACTCAGTTTGCTGTTTGTTTCTTTGCTTGCTTTTGAATGTAGGCATACAAAATTCAGTGTACTGACTTTTTTCATAGTTGTTTATGTGAATAATCAGTACATTGACTTTGCTAGTTATGCATAGATGACTTCTAAATTCTGCAGAAGTCAGTGATGAGTGGAAGGACCCCATCTGATATCTTTTGGCTTTGTATCAAGTTCTGGTAGGAGTTAAATATCTCTGTATGTTAAGCAGAAAATGTGAAAATTTTATGCATACTCGTTTCTCCTGTTCTTATGCACTCTGTTGAGCAAAGCTGAGGTGTAGCTACACCCCAAGCATTTATTTTTCTGTTGTAGGGTTTTTGTTTGATTTTTTGTTTTTTTAATTTCAGAACAATTATCCACAATGGAGCATTTGATAAGATAAAATGTCAAAAAATTACTGATAAAATTATTCACCTCTAATATTTGTATTTTCTAATCATTTATTGCTTACTGGATGGGATTATATCTGGCCATAGCTCAGGAAAAAATATGTACATAGCAAATTGCAAACAAGAACAAATAATGCTGCCCAGTGACTATCCCTCTTTGGTTTGACAAGAGGATGGGAAGGGGAGCTGTATCTGAAAGTTATGGACGTAGATGCAGGCATACTATAACAAAGAAACAGTGGAAAGCACTTGTCATGTCATGCTACTAATCCTTAAAGCGTTAAATATAAGTTGCTAAAACAGACAGCAAAAATCTGCATTACTAAAATCTTTCATGTATAAAATAATTTACAGGTAACTCCTCAGACATATACATATTGACATTCAGTCTCTCTGTGTAAAGATTGTGAGTCCTTGAGAAAAAAAAAAAAAAAAAAAGTGGTCTTTTCATTTGTTTTTGTAGGCCAGAAATGATACAGCAAGGACTTCCAAAAACCAGTGTTTCTGTCTTCATAAAATCAGTCTTTGTATTATATAAAACAAACAAACAAACTAAAAACACATATAGTTAACTCAAAGTTAGGCAGTTTACTATTAAAATGTCAATCACAAAGCAATAATCTTACAAGTTTTCCTTCGTAAAGGGATCCTCTAAGATAACACAAAAATAAAATAAATAAATCTGCATTAAGAAAATAGTAAAATTACAGAATCAATAGTTATCCAATACCAATGTTAATGTTGCATGGGCAATTTCTGTCTCCCATCTCGCCCTTCTCATGAATGTACATGTTACTATACAGTCTTTAATTGCCTCACATGCTTTTCTTTTTACAGACTCTTTGCCTCATTCTTAGATGAGGATTGACCAAACTTTAGGGATGAATCAAAATTATATTGTAAGTAAGCATTTAGGAACAGGAGAGATCTATGGAAGGAAGTTAATAGTCTTTGGTGAAGGCAGCTGAATATCGCTTCTGGATAAGTAGATTCTATCTTTGGCAATGAGTGCTATGGGAAGGCTGCACCAAACCTGTTTCTTCCTCTGAAGCCTACATGGTCTGCATGTATTTATATACACATGCTTACACAAAAACACGTACGACATCACACACACAGATTCCTGTGTTAATTAATTTTATGATTGCATATGGTAGCACATGAAAGACAGGAAACATGGGAAATGAAGTTACATAGGCTAATCTGCATTCCTATAACTACTGTGAGCGTAGTATCCTCTTCATAATATTGGGTAAACAATTGCAATTTCCTGCCACATTTGCAAGCAGAATTTTTTGTTTTGTTAGCATGATGTGGTTCATCAGCACAGTGAGAACTTTCAGATGCCATCAGCACTGTTATATGCCATGTCACCTAGTGTGCATAACTCTCTGCTGCAGTATATCATTAGTCTTTACTTGATAAGGTACTACATGCAGAGAACTGATACTTTGCCAGGTTTCCCAGTCCTGGATTATACTTTTTAGTTCAGCAAGCAAAGTCTTACTTCTGTTTTTCTACTCAGTACTGTCTCAGTAGCACCCTGTTTATTTCTAGTCTGTCCACTTCCTAGTCTTCCTGCCAGCCAGTGCCCATTTCAGGTTCAGTTTTCTTTACAGGGCTCCTGACTTCATCAAGGACATCAACATTTTACCCCAGCCCCTAGTTCTTATGCTCCAATGTTTTCTTTTTCCAGGACTGGTGTTCTTTCTTGGTTCTTCCAAGCCTTTCTTTTGCTTTATAATCCTCTTATCTCATTATTTCACTCTGTCCTTTTCCTTATCCTTCAACACAGCAATTTCTGTTTATTTTTCTTTCTGTCTCAGTGAGGTGCTTCTCTTTCTCCAGTTTCTAGAAAGCTAGGACAGTAGAAATATGAAGAGATTGTCTTTCCACCCTTGGTTCCAAGCCCCAGTGACACAGTAGCTGGCAGTTGCCAGAAGCAAGTTGCAAGGACATTTTTATTCAGCCCTGCAGTTCCAAGGTAGTCTGACCATTACAGACAATATTTTCAGGGAATTTTGCTGATAGAGTCTAACAGACCCTGTTGACTATGTGTAAAGCGAGTTTTTCATGGATTCATGAAAGATGTGTTCTTGAAAGAAAATCTTCTTGAGCTAAATTTCAATCCCTTTCTTGAAAACGTAGATACTACACAGATATAGTGGATTTTCTGAGTGTAGAAAATTGAGCTTTTAAAATTTGAATCTAATATGTTTGCCCTGGTTTTATTTTCAGCAATGCTAAGGTTTTTGTTTGTTTGTTTGTTTTCTGAACGTTTAATACAAATTGAACGCAAAGTTAGACATTTGGTAAATATCCCATAGAGTTAAAGTTTGGCAAAGTTCTGTCTAACTGAAAATAGCACATTGTTATGGCTTTTTTTTTTCATTTTTCATTTTTTTTTTCTTCCCTATCCCTATAACAGACCCTTGTGCTAGCTCTTCCACATATTCCGACTATGCTCTAAGTGTGAGACTTCTTTTTCTGTGCCAATACTAAAAGGAGGCTTTTTAAGAAAGTGCAGATTAGCCTGTACTTTGATAAAATGTTTATGTCGCCTGTAATTTCCCCACCTTCTATTCATGATTTTGGCTGTCCTTTCTCTCTGTTGAGGCCCAGTAGGTATGCCTTTTGACAGAGTGTTTTCATGTCCTCTCCTGGAAGACACTCTAACTGAAAAACAGCTTTGTGACAACAACACCAGTGTTTAAGAAACAAATTAGTATAATTTAACCTGCCTCTTAATGGATTTGACAACTGAAATTAAAGCACAGAAGTGATCCTCAATGATATTACTGAATTATCACCCTGAAAGTCATTTTTCTTGTATGTCCTTTTAATTTTTCCCTCTTTTTAGTTTTTCCCTCTTTCTTATTCTTAATATTTGGCATCTAAAAAAAAAAAAAAAAAAAAGCTAAACATATTTTTTTTATAAATTAAAGCATTCTGGACATTCTTTCTTTACTCTGTTGGTCCTCCTGTAACGAAACTTTCCAGCACACCTATAGCTAATGGATACCATTTCTTTTGCTCTTTTGAGACAAGCAGGACAGCTGCCACTGTATTTCCTACTTCTTCTGAGCTTGTTCTTCATCTTTGTTTGTGAGTGAATGCTACTTTAAAGAATTTACACTGTGCTGTACTCTAAAGGCAGAGACATTTGCAACACTGCTGCTGAGCCTTCTGACACATGAACTGGATAAGTGTCTGATAATTCTGTGGTATTCGACTAGACAGTTAAGTAGACAAAGCAGTAGAAAACAGTCTTCTTTTTACTAGTATATTTTAATTTCTCAATAAGATAGTGCTAAGCCAGGACATACCTTAGTATGTTATGTATATTCATACAGTATGAAGACCAAGGATCCAGTTTAGGATCTAGGTCTGTATATGAATTTTGTCAGAGGTCAGTGAAATCCATCGTAATATCTCAGATTGATTTTTACATCTGTTGACATTTATGAACGTTTTAGAAACATCACCATTTTTTCAGTCTGCATCCCAAAGAGCTTGTTAAAAACTTTTCCCCAAACAGATACATTAATCAGAAAAATAAACGTTTTGTCTGCTAATGCAAGGAATAAAATAGATACAAGTGAAGAAATTTCATCTCTACAAAACTTCAAATAAGAGTAAAACAGGAAATCTCTTTCTCACTCCATATTTCCATTCACTCTAACAAATACATGGGAAAGCAAATTTCATCTATGTATATTTTAAGACCCTGCATGGTAATCTGAAAAACATTCACCCACTTAACTTTTATTTATGAAAAACGTCTTTGTGGTGTCTTAATGCTTCTTTCTAGGCAAGCATTTGGATTATTAGCTCACACTTAGTGTTCTCTTTGCCATGTACACCTCAGCATCAACTAATCACACTTTATTCTCGAACACTCTGAATTGCCTTTAGCACTTCACTTCAGCAGGCAAACTGACTCATGCTGACAGGAAACAATATGAGGCTTTCCCCGAAGGGACCATCCCATAATATCAATATGAGTATGTAGTCATTAGCCAGTCAGGGAACATCTAACAATTGCATTAGTCAAAGCACTTTACAACATTTAGTTTTGTGGAGAATTTGAGATTCCAGCTCTGAAGGTATGCTGAGAATAAATACCAAGAAAAACAAGTCTGTTTTGTTGTAAACAATGTTAATTTCAGGAAAATCATGTCATCTAACAAGTTAGACATATTTTTAAAACTTCTTACATACATTTGTTTCTTAAAAAAAAATATATATATATATATATATAAAATAATCAGCATAGTTTTTCTTTCCTTAATTATAAGGTAAAAATTGATTCGTAATGGTGGAGGAATAGAACCTGAGGAGGGATGGATAAAACTATTTGCATAAAAATGGATAAACAGTAACAGAGCTTCACAAACATATTACTTTGCAGTAAGAGCACTCATTTCTATTCTGAAAACTCAGAGAGTTAATAAAGGACAATGCTCTTATACAGAAAAGTCCAAGAATATTTATGTATAGACACATTAATATTTAAATCGCAATAGCAGAATCTATTATTAAGCATTTCTACTCTTTCTGATAGAAGGCTAAGAGGCTTCATGCCATTGTGAAAAAGGATATCATGATCTCAGACCTTCGTTTGGTTTATAGCAATTCAGTACACCTTGGCATGAAGCCACATGCCCTTAGGAGCTTTAACCATCACAAAATGTTACAGTACATCTTGCCAACACCTCTGAATCTCTTCTTTGCAATATACATCAATGCCCCAGGTTGCTGAACCAAGGATAAGGTCTCACTCCTGATACCTTGGTATACAATGTAGTGAACACTCTTTAAAGCTCAGGATGAGACATGGCTGAGAGTGGACAAAAGGAATTTCTCTGGAAAAAAAAATTATTATTATATACATATATACACACGCACACAAACATACATATATAATAATATATATATACATAATATTATATTTTAATATAATACATGTTTCACTGGAGTCAGACCCAGGCTGTGGAAATAATCACCAAGGGACAAAAAGATCATCACAGACCCCTCTATATTCTGCACCAAATACAGGAAATTATTGAAAATATGTAAATATTTGACTTTCCTTTTCCTAACATAAGCACATAGTGGAGTTAACTAAAAGGGAAGATACTCAGTCCTTGTGAGGTTCCACTTAGAGTACTGTATCCTGCTCTGGGGCCTCCAGCACAAGAAGGATGTAGATCTATTAGAACAGGTCCAGAGTAGGGCTATGAAGTGATCAGAGGGCTGGAGCACCTCTCCTGTGAAGAAAGGCTGAGAGAGTTGGTGTTGATCAGCCTGGAGAAGAGAAGGGTTCAGGAAGAACTTACAGCAGCCTTCCAGTACCTGTAGGGGGTCTATGAGAAAGCAGGAGAGCACTACACTCTTTGTCAGTGAGTGTAGTGATAGGACAAGCAGTAATGGCTTTTAACTGAAGGAGAGTTGATTTAGATTAGACATTAAGAAGAAATTCTTTATTATGAGGGTGGTGAGGCAGTGGAACAGGTTGCCCAGAGAAGCTGTGGATGCCCCATCCCTGGAGTGAACAAGACCAGGTTGGATGGGGTTTTGGGCAACCTGGTGTAGTGGGTGGCATCCCTTCCCAAGGCAAGAGGATTGGAACTGGATGATCTTTAAGGTCCCTTAGAACCCAAGCCATTTTATGATTTTATAATTTCTCTCTAAAGCGCTAACAAAAAATAATACTCCACTTCAAATACAGGTACCAAAGGCATGCCAGCACCAGAAGTGACATTGTCTGTTGAAAGCTTCTCAGGTATTTCCTAATAAAGGTGGCAAGATCTTAAACTGTTTATACTCAGTAGAGAGCAACGAGTCCCATACACATTACTCCTTACAAGTAAAGATCTAAATATGCTCCTCAACTTTTCACTAAGGTAGTGTAAGACATAACACATAAGCCATATAGAAACCCTGAATGCTTGCTCTAGTAGATGTTCCCATGAAATCACAACAGGATGCTTTCAGTTTCTACTGTAATTGGCACAAAAAAATAAGACTGAAAAATAAATTATTAGACAGCAAAGTGCTGCTAAAGATACAGAGCAGGAACAAAACGCCTAGCATTACTTCATTGCTAGATGCTACATTCAGGTTTTGCCAGGAACAGGTTACCACTACCATACTTAATTTTGGAAACACCTGGTGACTCTCCAGTGTTGCTGCTATCTTTTGACTATCTAAAAGCTCCCAAAGTAGTAAAACAATGCTCAGTTAAGCTGGTGAGGAAGCTGGTGATAAAACCACTGCTGGGTGAACTGAAAAGCATTTTCAAGTTCAGCTAGAAGTTCACATTCTGATTTAAACATAATGGAGACAATGTAGATCCATGAATTACATGGTAAATTTTAAGTCTCACTCCACCATTTTGCGTGTTTCCGGGTAATCTGGAAAAATCTTTAAACTACAAGAATGATAGCTCTGGAAATGATTTTTTTTCTTCAGTTCCATATCAAACTTCTATTTTGACACTGAGTCCTTTCATACAGTAGCATACATATTATTCTCTTCCCCTCTTTCCTCTTCAGTAAGGATAACATAAATAACTCAGAGGTTAATGATGACGAATTCCTTCAGTTTTCAGATTTTTTCTATTCTCAGGTAAACAGGAAAGTATTGTTAAACACTTCCTAAGTGGAAAACATTGTTTCTAGAATTAGAAAATACCATATTTTGATTTATCATTTTGCTTCTATTTCTGCATGGCACCAAGGGAAAAAAAATAATAATAAGGCAAAATAAGTAAAAAAAAAAAAAAAAAAGAGATTCATCAAGTAGTAGAAATGGTTCTGTTTAAATTTATTTTAGATGATCTACCATTTTATCAGTTCTGTCTATTAATTGCCATGTTAGTGCTAGTTCAGTGCTACAGACATCTACAAATGAGGTGTTCCTTCTATATTTCATTTCTGCTTGTGCTGTAACAAAATATTTTAGTAACATGAAACATAAATTTCAGCAATAACTCTGTAGGAGAATAATGACTTGAACTCACACATTAATGAAAGGGTTAATTTCAATAATTTGGTAACCTTTAGACAATTTTAGAAATACCTCACAAGCCATTAGAAAAAAAGACAGATTAGATTACTAAAAACAAACAAACAGCACACTCCCCTTCAAAAAAAAAAAAAAGGAAAAAAGAAAAAAATATATAAAATCTTCTCCAGCTCCTCCGTTTAATACTGAGGAGTAAAATAAACAGTCGCCATCAGCATATGAGCATACTGTCAATATTTGGCCTAATATTAAACTGCCTTTTGGTTGTTCTGTTGATTTTTGTTTGGTTGTTTTGTCTTGTTTTGTTTTTATTGGGGAGGGATGAATGAGATGGGAGAACTTTGATATTCAGGATATCTCATTTTTATCTTGATTTGCCAGTCTTCAACTCTATTTGTGCTACTTTCTGTGGCCTTCTATCTCTTGTATTTCTTATTTTCTGTCTCATTTTATAAGCTGCAAATTCATCCATTTTGGTGATAAGAATGTTGACTGATACTCAGCTGAATATTGCATAAAGAATTCTTTCAATTTATGTTTTGAATTATTTGAATTTTTCTTCCAAATTAAAAAAATATTTATTTCTATGCTTTCTTATTAAAAAGATTAAATAATATGTTAATTAAAAATAAAAAATGCTTGTTTAAATATCTTGTAGCACCTTGTTTCTGTATCTACCATTCACATATATACATCCTGCCTAAAAAAAAAAAAAGAAAACAAATCAATATATAGTGTTTGTTAAACTGAAATTCACCAATAATCAGTAAGTTTATGTCCAGTATGAGTAGACTGATGAAGAAAAGTCTATGTTCTGCTCTGAACTGCTCTATTTCTTAAAACTTGCAACATAAAACTAAGCTACCAATCTCTCCAGAATATGCCTGCTCTACCATCATAGTGAAATGTGAGAAGACAACTGCTGAGATCAACTGATCCTGACCTGTGGATTTTTTTTTTCCTTTCTCTAGGGCAATCACTGCAACACTTTTCAAGAGAGCTAAATGAAAGTACTTTTTTTTTTTTTTTTAATGAAGACATTTTCTAATTGAATGGCCATGTGAAAATAGTTCTTTAAAACTCCGTGATATATATCCTCTTTCTGTTCAAGGGAATATTTTTCCTCATTTCTGATATACTCAATGAATACATAGATACTGAGTAAGTTAAAAATGTCCATGCCCCTTCTGATTGTCTACATATCAGCCCATGTTTTCGATTTGGATTTTTTTGTTATCTGGGTCACAGAGAAAGGATCTTCTGCACCCAGGGGAGAAGAGGAATAATGAATCTCATCCAGTATCCAATACTGTACAAAGGAGAAGAAAAGTGCACTCTGCAGATTAAAATGAAATATGCAAGAATACCCTGGAAATGATGTGTTCAGTCTTTATGTATGAATTAAAGCCTTCCTTTTTCTAATAGCTTATTCTAATTTCCCTCTGTGGTTAGTACGATAGACCTTAAGCCCAGGAAATGATTAAGAAAAAAAATCTCTTTTTCTTTAGCATGTAATCCTTCCATTTGTGGATACCAATAGATCGGTCAAGTGGCAAAGACTAGAGAAGCTATAAAAAGACTACAGAAGGCTATAAAAAGGGTATGTAAGGGAGTTTCATTTCCCCACAGGCTTGTGACATCATAGCTGAATTTTAGTGAAATCTTATCATTATCTCATATTTGGAGCAAACTAGCTTTTCTACATCTGAACATGCAATTCTTTTGAAAAGACATATCAATAAGCCTGTGTATCTGAAGCACAGACCATGGGGCCATGACCATGGTGATCACTAAAATTAACAACAACAAAAATCCTACCTGACTCCTTTCTTGCTGAACCTCTAAAAAAAAAAAGGACACTTATTTAGAAATTAATGTATGTATATGTAGCTTTCATCACGTACACATAAGAGAAGGACCACAATTATCTTGTCTTAATTGAAAATCTATATTCATACAAATTAGAACTAGAAGAATTATAAAATAACAACTTGAATACCAGAAATACAAAAGAAGTACATCATTAAAAACATATGTTATGAGTAAGAAGATAAAACAAACCAATGAATAGATCCTCTTAGCTACGGGTTTCAGGCAGTGGCACTGAAACTTTCCCAGATGATTCATGTTTGTGTGTTGAACTTCATTATAATCTAAGAAAGAATGGTTTCTAGCCATCCATATTGCAGGTACATTACTATGAAACCCTCCCAGAATGTGCTTGTTCAAGTAATTATGTAAGTGGATTACACAGGAGTATGATGTGAAACTGTCAAAAAGCTGACTAAAACAACCTAACAGGAGAGGCCTAAACAACAAACATCTTGCCTGGGAGTGCCCTGAATTTATTTGCATTACTTGTTATTAAATAAATAAATAAATAAATGAATACATAAATAAATGAAAGAAGCGAAACCTAATGGACCACAAGAACTTCAATGGTTGTTTACTTGGATTTGAGGCTTATTAGAGAGAGAGAGAAAGACACACAGACAGGTTTTTTAATTGTCACAGACTTTTAACTGCCAAAGTTTTGCTAAAAATCTACAAAGTTCTGCCCTATTTTTGCTATGGCCGCAGTTTCCTTAAAGTCACTTTCCTTGAAGTTTTGTATTAAATTTTTATAAGTTGTAACATTTTATACCATTGGGATCATCTATGCTTTTAGGCAGCAAAGGCTGGAAGAGGGTGGTATGAAGCAATTGCAGACCAATTTCTGTTGTGTTATTCATTAAGCTAAGCCACAACTTAGATTCATAGATTTCAAGGCCATAAGCAGCCATTACTATTATCTAGCCTGACCTCTCTCTGTAGCAGGGAGTTCTCTCACAGGGTTGAGAACATCACTCAATAATTTCTATAATCAAACCCATAACTTTGGCTTGAACTATATCTTCCAAAAAGACATGTAGTCTTAATTTAGAGATTTCAGGTGATAGAAAGTCCATTATTTTCACAGGTAAATTTTTCTAATGTTTCATTACATTCACTTCTAAAAAAGTCCACTTTACTTCTCTTCTGAATTTGCCTAACTTCAGCCTACTGGCACTGAGAGAGAAAAAAAAAATCTTCTAAATTAAATTTGTTACTATAAGAAAAATCTATTTTCCTAGGACAGTGTGATCAAGACTGATCTTGACCTTCTTCTGAAAAACTAAATTGACTACATTTTTTGCCTTTTCAACTTGAATCATTCCGATAGCTTTTTTACACAACTTTTCTAAAATTAACATAATCTAAATACAGTGTTGTTAATTCCACATGGAAATGTAATGCTACCTTTTTATCCTCATCATGTTCCTTGGTTTATGTATTCAAGGATCACTTTCCCCATTATAGGATTAAGATTGTTTTATAGCAAATACCTTCCATAATGTTGCCTTGTAAGTGTGCTGTATGTACCTCATTCCTAGAAGTCATGCTGTTAATGTACAATGCACAAAGAATCCCACCTTCATATATAAACACATCTCACAGGTTGAACTTGGTCATTAGTTTTCACTTTATTATTTTGAATCATCAACATAGTTTATCATTAATAATTTTTTCCCCTCTGTATATTTTTACCCCTTTTAAAATTTTTACTCCTTTGATACCTGTATTGCACAGAACAGCCTAGAAGTGCACCTATATTGGATATTACCAAGAATGCCTACTGAAAACAGCTATTTAACCTTAAAATAATAGTAATAATAATAATACTTTTGTAATTCAACAGACTCCCATTTTTGTCAATTCGATATAAGCCATATCAATATATTCTGATTTTTTTTTTCCTTTTCTGTTGTTTGGAATGTTTTTGAAAACATTTCAGAAATTCATATATATATAGTTTGCTTCATCAGACAAGCTTGTTATCTTATAAAAGATTCTATACAATGTTAATGTATGGAATTGATTGTTCGTGTCACTCTCTGTAAGACACAGATATAGCAAGACCATTGTCCTATCCTATGAAGGTCATACATGCACTGTTCTCTAAACCTGTAACATGGCCTTCATCATAGTAATACTCTGTTACATAAGATATTGATCAGAAACCTTTTTTTTTTTTTTTTTTCCAGATTCAGAGCTTTGAACTCTGAGTCAGGACAAAATAGGAGTATTTAATATATAAAGAGTAAGTAGTAATACTCTTAATCTCTACCTTAGCCTTTAACTTTGATGATCATCATGTCTTACCCAAAATTAGAAACTATCTGTAGTCTAAATTGATTATCTTATGTCAGAAGACATCTATCCAGTCAGTGAACTCATCCTCTTTCTAAATCGTAAGACTATGCCATACCGTTGATATGCATGAAAATTGTCAGAGACATCACCTGGAATTCTGCTGCTAGCTTGAGGGCACAATCAGGCCCCAGACTGGAAACATTACACTTTGAAATAGGTCTTGTTTTCTTTTTTTTTTTTTTTTTTTTTTTTTTTGTAAAAATCATTGAAATGATTAGGATCATACTGGATCAAGGGCACATTGTATATGCCAAAGGACACACTATACATTGCAGAAATGGCAATATGTTTTGGTGTTCAACTGTTCACAACGCATTCTTATACAAAATATAAGAGTTCTCCGCAAGTGGTAAGGAAAGGTTGAATTCCAAAGCAAGTAATACCTTTTGTTAGAATTGGCATGCATTGGCACAGGTTCAGGGTGCTGAACTCTTTGATTTATTAATGTTTGTTGTTGTTTTTTTTTATTTGTTTCTAATGCAGTCATCAGACTACAAAACACAACTCAGCTTTAACTCACAGCTGTAACACTCAATTTTGTGTTAAAATTTGAAATCCCAATCTGATAGTTGAAATGTTCTCCAAACAAAAAGATCCCAGTTTAAGGATCAATCTCACAGAGATGATCTATCAAAGCAATAAAATCTGACACTGACAAAATCACCACTGCATACCAATACAAAATGCTGATATTGTGGGTTATTATGCATTCGATATGCCTGGATATGCTTATGCAATAAGATCCTTATGTCTAAGAGATTTGCTGAAGATGAAATCACCTGACCTGCTCATCTGTGACTGTGTGGATGCCTATGGTTTGGTGTTTTTCAGTTCATTTAGATGAACTCAAGGACACATGAATGCTGAGAATCATTAATCTGCTATGGAGTCAACATTTAATCACACAATCGTATATGTATTACATGAAGCAAAATTTATTTTAAAAAATACGAAAAAAAAAAAAACTTAGTAAATAAGCCGTGTTTTGCCTTCTATCTCCACTTTGAACAGTTTCACGAAGACACCATGAGCAAAGTTGGTAAAGAAAAAGATGAGGTATTTCCTTGGATGAGCAACTAGAGCAAGCTTCACTGGGAGTGAGGACAAGGCATGTAGTCATGGAACAAAGGCAGATCACAGCAAATCAAACTGTAGTACTTCCCTCTTTTTGCTCCACCTGACACACCATGTATGTGAATCATTTTATACCCATCCCATAAAGACTCTAGGCAGAATGGATTGTGGATGGATCTAGAACTTAGTAATATATTGAGTACCTCTTTTCTCAAAGAGATGTTTTTCTTAGTCAACTGGATCTCTCCCAGGGGCACATACCTACATTCCCTTAAAGGCCAGCGGAGAATGAGTAGTACTGAAGTTTGACAGACTCAATTACCATCTTAAGGTCTTCAGAGCATCCTTCCTCTCACCATTACCTGTATCTAATGTAATCACTTTTGTACAGTTTTGTCACATGTCTTGATGAATCCTTTGCGGACTGCTACTAAATAAGATTGGCTGAGTCCCACTGCAGACTTTCATAAACAATATTATATCTCTGATGAATCATGTCTGCGTTGTAAACCATGAACATACTTGCCCATTGAACAGATCTGTCTAATCTAACTCTATATCTGATATCACAGATAATAGTGCTGTTGTTGCTACAGCACTAGGTTCAACAAAACTGTTCTGTTACCCTGTGTAAGTACTCAGGCAGAAAGTACAGAAAGCTTCCTGCTGTCATAGTCACATTTACAGGTACATAAGTCAGATAGTTTAAGGATAGGTCAGATGTTTTTCAGATGCTGAAATCACACAGAATCTCATCAAATCTCATTCCATTAGGGCTGGAAACAAAACCAAATATCACTCAGCCCCTCCTGCCATGCATGACTTAGGATCACAACACCTGTGTCACTTTGGCTGCAGCAGTATCCCACCTCCTCCTGATTTAATAGCTAAAATGAGAGCTAACATGAGATAGTCAAGAATTACCATACCAAGACATCAATTAATTGTACAGTAATTGTTTTTGTTTCTGCCATCATGTCCAAAAAAGAAATACAATACTATTCAACCAAATACTGACGAGCTAGGTACCTCTCCTCCCGAAGGGAAGCCTTACTTAGAGTGTACAAGTTTAGAATGAGGAGATATTACCTTGCCAAAAATATATTACCATAATGTTAAAATAAATCAGTAAGATAAACTCGATGTACCTGAAAAAAAAAAAAAAAAAAGAAAAAAAAAAGACTTTGGAGGCTGAAGGAAGGACAGGAAGTAAGCAGGGTGCCACATGTTTGTGAGCACTGTGGCCAGGAATGAGGAAGATTTCAACTTGGGTTTTTGGAGTCCAAAGAGTGAGAAAAGGAGGAGTGACTATTCTTGCATAGCGGTTTCTTTGAACTCTGACTAATACATAAGGTATGAAATTTTTCACCTATGTTTTTGTTCCTGTTTTCTTCTCATCCCTAGCATTGATAGCATTTCAACTGTGATCTTACAACACCATAGGTATGGGCAAATAAAGCATAGTTTATCACTTCATTTCATTAGTGTCATTTTGCAGCAAAATGCATTGATAGAAGCCGTTTCCTTCAGTTCTATTATTTTCCTACCAAAGACAGAAAATTATTATCTAAATTAAAACACCACTGCATATGTCTCCTTTGCAATATCTTAAAAAGCGAAAGAGGGTAGAATATGTGTGATGTGAATATTCTTCGTAACCTTGGTGATGATTGTGTTAAAATAAACCCTCCTTATGCCTGCCTCCAGCCTTCTGACAGGCCTACCATGTTGCTGTTGATTGTACAATTTTTTTCTGGTAGTATAACATCAGGTATTTTCTGGTAGTATAATCTGTTAATATAATAGTATAATATATACAAAGCTGAGCATGAATTCTTAGCAAGGCCTAGCAGTAAGGCCCAGATGTACCTTGATATCTATACATTACACCTTAAAAATTATACCATAAATAAAATAGATTAGTGGCAAGTTAATATTCATCTCATTTAGGTTATTATTACCATTACTACTAATATTATCACTACTATTTTAGAGAGAGACGCAAAGAGATTAAGTACTTTAGTACTTTGCAAAAATCCACAAAAAAATCAGTTTTAGAAACAGTGTCAAAACTGAAGATTTTTGTCTCACAGAATCACAGAATGGTTAACGTTGGAAAGGTCCTCTAGGGATCATCTAGTCCAGCTCCCCCCCAGCCCCCCCCCCCCCCCCCCGCTCGAGCAAGGGCACCTAGAGCATGTTACACAGGATGGCATCCAGGCGAGTTTTGAATATCTCCAAAGAAGGAGACTCCATAACCTCTCTGGGCAGCCTGTTCCAGTGCTTTGTCACCTGAACTGTAAAGTTCTTCCTCGTATGGCAATGAAACCTCCCGTGTTCAATGTATACCCAATACCCCTTGTCCTATCACTGGCCACCACTGAGAAGAATTTGGCCCCATCCTCTTTGCATGGTCCCCTCAGGTATTTATAGAGATTGATGAGATGCCCTTTTAATCTCTTCTTCTCTAGGCTAAAGAGGCCCAGCTCACTTAATCTTTCCTCACAGGACAGATGCTCAATCCCTTAATCATGTCTGTGGCTGGACCCTCTCTAGAAGTTCTACGTCCCCCTTCTACTGGGGAACCCAGAACTGCAAACAATATTCCAGGTGTGGCCTCACCAGAGCTGAGCAGAGGGGGAGGATCACCTCTCTCAACCTGCTGCCCACATTCCTCCTGATGCAGACTAGGATCCCATTGGCCTTCTTGGCCACCAGGGCACACTGCTGGCTCATGGTCAGCTTGTTGTCCACCATGACCCCCAGGTCCCTCTCCAAAGAGCTGTTCTCCAGCAGGTCAGCCCCCAATCTGTGCTGGTGCCTGGGGTTGTTCCTCAACAGGTGCAGGACCCTGCACTTGCCCTTGTTGAACCTCATAAGGTTCCTCTCTGCCCAACTCTCCAGCCTGTCCAGGTCCCTCTGAATGGCTGCACAGGTCTCTGGTGTGTCAGCCACTCTGCCAAGTTTTGTATTGTCTGCAAACTTGCTGAGGGTGCACTCTGTCCCTTCACCTAGGTCATTGATGAATGAATAAGCTGAATAACACTGGACCCAGTACAGACCCCTGGGGGACACCACTTGCCAGAGGCCTCCAACTAGACTTGGCACCATTGAGCACAACCCTCTGAGCTCTGTCATCCAGCCAGTTCTTGATCCACCCCACTGGGCTCCCAGATTGCAGCTTTTTTCCACACCTTGTCCAACTGACTGAGGTATTTAAACTGCTTCAGAAGTTAATTATCCTGGTATAAAATGACATGTTTACTGACAGCCACTCGATATTCTTTTTCACATATGCCTGATATAGTTTTGTCTTTGTCTAATATTTGTCTTGCTGTTTTATTCTAGGACTTTTTTTTTGGCTTTTTGTTCTGAAGATGTCCAGTTGGCATTTATGGTCCTTCAATACATATTTGAGTGTCCTTGATGATCAAAGTAATATTTCTCTACAGGTCAAGATACAGACTTACACTCAAGTCGATAAGGCTGAAAGTTTGCTGATATGGTACCACAAAGTCCCTGATCCTGTACACATCACAGAACCCCATCTGACCTGACCTTCGAGGGACTCTCTTAAAAGTTAAGAAAATAAATAGAAAACAAACCCAGATTATGTGAGCTCATTTTAGCCACATCCTTCTAACTGCAAAGCCTGCATCATATGGTCTCCGGAGGGTTTGTTTTTTAATAATGATATCATTTGATTACCATTTCAGATGCTTTGCATTTCCAAGCATTCAGCATGGTGGAACACAGGAGATCTTCCTTTGGAGCACTGGTAGATAAACAAACAAATCTTTTCTGTGCTAGGAAATGGCTCTGTCAGTGAGGCTAAACAATCAGCAAAATCCAGAGCCAATAGGAACACCTGAATTACGGCGCATCCTCTAAGAAACAGAGAACAGATGCAAGTAATTCCTTTGTAAATGCTACAGCAGGAGCTGGGAGATCGTCTCAGCTTGAATTGAAGGATCCTTATACACTCCTCTTCCTCCATTCTTTGTCTCCAATAACAATGTAGAAATAATAAAAGCAGGAAAATAATTACAGAAAATTAGCTATTCAAAGACCAGGATGAGCTCAAGTTCTAAAGTCTTCTACACAAGGAATGAGCAAGTGTGACAAGTCAGTCCTGGATAAACCAAGAGATTTCACTAAAGCAGACTGTGAGAAAAATCATTGTTATACTCTTTAAAAGCTAAACAATGTCTGCAAATGGTGCAGAGGAACAGTGTTTTCCATAAGGTGACATTAAGAAAAAATAAAAATGCAGACAATAGACAACTTAAAAAGGAAAGCCTTTTGTGAAGGAACACAATTAGAGATCATAAATGAAAACACTATCTTACTGCTAGTCTGAGAGAGGAAAGGGAAGCTATGTGTTTCCTTTAGTCTAAATTGTTATAAAAGCTGTGAACTGATAAAATTCTATAATCAGATATTAAATTATTGCCTAGCTCAAAAGGATGCCATATTTATTTTTACGCTGTCAAAACCTGAAGGTATTTGGAGTCCCTGTGAATAGGGGTTAATGATGTAATTTGATTTAAATGGCTAAGATTGTTTAGTGACTACACCAACTTAACCTGCTCACTATGTACTGTTTCTCTGCATCTTATACTAGAGAACTGAGGGGGGGAAAAAAAATCCCATGGAAGGTGAGCATTTTGAGACATCAATCATTCTGAATCCTCAATGCCTTCTTCACCCAACTGTCAGGGCTATAAAACTGCAGCTGGATGCAAAATGGCTATTTTACTTTCTTTACAAATATTGAGATTGCACGGTGTAAACTAAACAAATAACTTCACAGATTCCTTCAGCATGTTTGATTCTAAGACTCTCCATTACTTGTTCTGTTGCCTTTTCTATATGTGATCTGCTCGCACTAAACGAGCAGCTAAAGGAGACACCCCTGTTCCTTCCAGCTAAGTCTGTCATTAGGATTTTGTGGTGATAAATTTAAGACATCCCAAGCTTTAATCAACGTTCCGTTTTTAATCCCTTCAACTAAATACCCCAAGCGTTAAACACCATTTCAAATAGTCATGTGCTAGCCACTAAACTGTTCTTGAAAGCTGAATTACAGTATTTGCTTTTGCAAATGCAACCAAATTAAATTTTATGGTGACAATAGCTAACATTTTATCTTTTTTAAAGCCTGTTCACAGCAGTCGTTCCTATCAAAAGTTTTGCTTCTAAAAAGTGAAAATGTTTGCAAAAAATTTCAAAGCACAATCCTAACAACACACTCAACAAAATACTGCTTATGCATTTTAGATTTTTTTTATCCATATGAAGCATTTTTCTCATTCCTCATCTTACTTCTTTTCTTTAAGCTAAGAAATATAGACATATGTTTTAAAGTTTTGTGTGTGGGGTTATTTATTTAAATATATATATATTTTTTTATTTTTTTTTCTAGGAAGCATTTTGAGGTGTAAATATAAATTGTTTTCTTTACAGCCATTGTATATTAAAGTAAATTCTACTGCGTTTGAAAACATGTCAGCTTTATTTTGTACTGGTGTTCAGAATCCTCTCTTTTTGACCAATATTATATAAAGTTCCTCTGGGAAGATAATGTGTATGATTGCAGCCCTGCCTTGTTAAAATCCATGGCTTTTTATGCAGTCATGTTTTCATCCATGAATTATGCATGAAAAAAGTATCTCATTACATTTCATTTTCTTTACAGCAGCATCCCCCTTCTCGACATGCTCAGATTCCCATCAGCCAAGCTCTACTCACCCTGCAGCTTGGCTCCATCTTGATGCCTTCATAGCATTTTAGACAAAATGGGCGTGTTTAACTTGTCACCTCAAGCCTGGTATAAATTATTCACCAGAGCTTTGCACAGATTTGTGAGATAACCAGCCTGAACTCAGAAAAGCTTCACAGGTTTGGCCGTATATATGTATTTGATGGGGACATTAATGGTAATTTCCCCTATAGTAATCCCAAAGAGATGATTTTTTTTTTTTATAAAGATCCCAGTTCCAACATTCAGTTTTACTGAAATTTACTTCTTAAGGCTTTATCTCTATATTTTTATCTTTAACATATCTCTCAGATGCCATGAAAATTATATTTCTTCCTATGATTCAGAGGTCAAATGAGCAGAGAATCTTCACAATGTTCTGCTTACTTTTAAGCCTGGAAAACGCTCCAAGAGTATACGTGTACTTGAATCACATAATTTAAAACTTGGGCCCTTTCAGCTAGAACCAAGAAGGTGTGTTTTTTTGTTGTTTTTTTGTTTGTTTGTTTGTTTGTTTGTTTGTTTCAGGCAACTGACATCAGCAGAAGGAATACTTGAACCCAGGGCCTGAGAGTCCCCATTTTTGGCAAGTAACTCATAAGCACATCAGAGGACAGCAGTGGCTTAATTCCATCTGTAGTCAGTGGAAAGAAGTAGGCATGTCAGTGGTAATGGAGAAATGCATACATCAGTTAAAGAAATTAAACTCCCTCAGATTATTTTTGGAAGCTGTCTTTAACCACAAGATGCAATGGTAACTCCTCAAAATAAAAATTACATGTCTTCCTCCTCCCCTCCCGCCAAGACACTATTCTCTCTCCAGGAATGAAGCACATTAAAGTAATTGTCCATCATGTAATGAAAAAATGAGGAGTTAAAGACAAATGAAGCTGAAAGCAAGTGAGGGCCAAGTCACCGAAACACAAAGATACTTGAAGTGAAACGTATGGCTTCCTTAGGTTTCAAGTATTTTAGAACATTTCAACTCAGTACTGCATTCTGTAACCTTGATAACAGAGGTTCATGCTTTAGTAGAATAAAGAGCAAACATATATTTTGACTGTGGGGCTTCAGACAGCTCCATAGACAGGGAAACTTAATTTAGAACTGATGAGACCACACCTGGAGTTCTGTGTCCAGTTCTGGACCCTTGGTACAGGAAGACATGAGTATACTGGAATATATTGGAAAGAATCCAATGAAGGGTCATGAAGATGATGAGGAGAGTCTGAGAGAACTGGGACAGTTCAGCCTGCAAAAGAGAAGGCTCAGGGGCGATCTTATCCATGGGTACAAATACTTGAAGGAAAGGTGCCAGGCTCTGTTCAGTGGTGCCCAGTCACAGGACAAAAGGCAAAGGGCAGAAACTCTAACACAGGAGGCTCTGTTTGAACATCAGCAAATACTTCTTTATTGTGAAGGAGACCCAGCACCAGCACAGGCTGTATCCAGAGAGGTTGTGGATTCTCCCTCCTTGGAGACATTCAAAAGCCATCTGAACATGGTCCTGGGCAGCCTGCTCTAGGCGTCCCTGGTTGATTCAGGGGTTTGGACCAGGTGAACTCCAGAGGTCCCTTCCAACCTCAACCATTCTGTGTCTGTGTCACACCCTGCTCAGCTGGGGTTGCACTGATACTGATCCTGTCCACCCACACAGTGGATCCTTATGTAGGGCCCAGTGGCCTTTGGTGCTCTCCAGTAGAGGTTGGAGCATGGTGTGCTCCACCACAACACATCAGAGCTGATCCCAGTCCTGCTACAGCTGTATCCCACCTGGCAGCACCACTGAGAACCAGACACCCACAACCACCTTCTTAAAAGAAAGGTCAACCTTAAGAAGTCCTTAGCAAGAAAACTGACTACAATTAAATATTGACAATTAAATACTCCATTCAGCATTTAACAATAACAATGGAAGACAGAAGGGTCACAATAACAAATGAAACTGTTGTTATCAGTCAAGTTCTAAAAACAAACAAACTAGTGCAGTAATTATTTCTGGGAAATGGAAGTAATGGAAGTACTCTGAGCAGTAGCTCAGAGTTATTCAATTTTCTAATGATTTGATTACTTATTATTTATTTGATTGTTTATTTGTTTCATTTTGAGACAAATAGACTATTTCCTTGTATACTAATAATTTAGATTAATACATTAGGATCTAGTTCTGAAAATAACATTAGTTTTATTTCTAATTCAGGGCCTTTCATTATTCAGTATGAATCATATCACTTGTGAGCTTTAAGGTCATGGATAACTTTCAGAGAAACATATAACAAATACAGCAAAACAAAAACAAACAAACAAAAAGCCACACACACATAAGACCTTCAAAAGTAGAAATTGAAACAAAGGTCCTGATATTTCATGTATGAACCTGATAAATGTCAGCTGGCAAAAGCTTATGTCAAAGATAAATATGAAGTGTACAAGGAACTATACATTAAGAATTAACATCAACTTCCATTTCTTTCACTAGATAATTCTGTCATTTTGTGGAGTGGTATATTTTCTTATGAGTAATACATAGAGAGGTTTGACAGTATCTTCCATGCACTTTGTATCAGCAATGTTAAAATAACTGAGCACTAACACGGAAGATATCCATCCCTTTTCTCCATGCTTCTGTCTCAGTGAGTGTGTATTTTTAAGGGGTCAGCCACTTCACATGAACCCCTGTAACATCGTGTATAAGTTATAAAATACTTTCACTCCAGTACCAAATACAATGGGCTAAAGAAATTATTTGACTGTTGTAGAACGATAGCTTTAATTATGGATGACTTATGAGTACAAAAATGAAACATTTCAGATATACTCAGTAGCTTAGACTGTTCGAAGGTGTTTCAAAAGTAAGAAATGTGACTGAATAAAAACACTTTTAAGTTTTCTTTTAATTACAGGAGAAAATGACATTTTTTTGGTTTCATAGTCCTCATTAAATGTTATATTCACATCATAATGTCTAGAAATTTTTTGTATTCAATTTCCAATTCTGCTAATTAGTACCACAACCTACTGGAGAATTATAATTTAAGAAGAGAAATGAAGAGAAAAGTTAACCTACCTCAAAAAAAGAAAATCATTATTATTCATGTGTTACTACAAGACTATAATAATAATCATAATTAATTTTTTTTATTATTTTTTTTCTCCCAAGAGAGAAAGCATATATTATAAAATCTCTGTGCTGAAAGAATCAAATCCAAGTGGAGCAGTCACACTCACTTCTCCCTCCCTCTACTTCCAACCACACACATGCTCCTTCTGGGCCAATAAACCACGGATCACCCAACCAGGATCAGCTTAGTGATATGCAGGCATTTGTCCCCTAGACTAAGCTCTGCTTCCTACAGGCACAACAGGCAATAACTTCAAAAATGCCAGTACAAAGACCACATCCTAAACACTGCATAAGCATTTGAGCTTTGGATAACTCTTGCTTTGCCTCATGGAAGACCACATCTGATGGCTAGCTGCTGGGATATGATCTGATTTTTATTACCCAAGCCAATAACTAGCACCCAGTGCAAGTGAGATAACATGAGCTATAAGTACAAATATGATAGTGTATTGAGCAGCCAAGTCTCTGGAGAGAGAACAGAGAGGAAGGCATTTTGAGATTCTACTAGAAATCATTGTTTCTCTGCAAGGGTTTTCAAAGTACTTATAGGGAAAAGAAATAACTTTCAACATTCACAACTGTGTTACATTTGATAATGTTTTGTATTGTGAAATACAAATTCCATTTGAGATACTTTGAAAATTTCCTGGTACAGACTCCTTTTATTCAATTACCCAAGTAAGTTTAAAATGATGAAATGAGAACTTATTCATGTTGCTTGTGGGTTAAACTTGACTGTAGCACCACAGAACAATGTGGTGTTTTCTTATGGACACTTTTGCATACTCAAAAATCACTAAACTTCACAGCTAATGATGGCAAATACAGTTGAAGTATACAAATAGTATGCACATTTACATATGCAAGGAACAAAAACTGTAACAGCACAAGCATAGTTGAAATCCTATTTTGTGTACAAATACGTTTTTCCTCTCTTTATGTGTAAGCCTGGAGTTTTCTTTCTATTTTGGCTTGTGATATTAACATTATTATGAACAGCTTACTTGTTTATGGCAAACAGTTAATAATTTGACTTGTTTCTGATTAAGACTGTATATTTACTCAATCTTCTATAAACCTTTCCTTCTTCATTTTATATTTATTGCCACTCCCTCTGCACAAATACAACAACAATGACAACAAAACCACAAAAAAAAAATAACATAGTTGTCAAAGGCATTGAACATTAGAAGGCAATTCAGGTAGCAAGCAAAATACTGCTATTCTGAAAACTGGTTATGACTCAGAATTTCAAAGTAAATTGTCTGTCTATAGAAAATATATGTAAAAGAGAGCATTTTTTATCCACATAACATTTGGTATACTTTACTTTTTTTTCACAAATTTTAGATCTCTGCTTCTTTTCTACTAGGGCTTTGAGTCAATAACCCATGTAATTATCATGTTCTGGATTCTCAAAGATCTGCATCAACCCACATCCTGTTAACAAAATAGTCCCCTAGATTGCCCATCAAGGTCCATGGGGCCACCATTAGGTAAGAATGGGTTTTAGACACACAAAACCTTGCTGAAGCTAAGGGCTTCATTAAACAATTTTAAAGAGAGGTCTGACTTTATCAAATGCCACACATGGGCACAAGTCTAAAAGTAATTTTATAAGGAGACCAATGACAAAATTTCCTGGGGTTCTAAAAAAAAAAAAGAGAGAGAGAGAGAAAACTGACTCAAGCTTAAATAACATAAGTGCAAAGAAAGTAATTCACATTTAAATGTGATCATTATTTTGTAAACTATTTTGCAACTCTAGTAATGACATTTACCCACTACAACCTTAATTTTTTGCTTTGGACTTTTACACTCAGGCTTTTGTCAATATTTTAATAACATAAGAAGTTGTTTATATAAAACAAAAGTTAATTGAATCTGGCACTTTGTATTTGAATGTTCACATGAAACCTAATAAACAAAAGTTGTTCACCTCTGGACAAGTGGTAAAGATGTAAGACTCATCAGGATATGTTAAAGATTAGTAATTATTTTTATTTATTTTTTTGTCATAAGAAGTGGATGTGGTAGTTCTAACAGCATGGACATTGTTTCCTTTAAATCTGTAGTAGGGAGCAAGAAAGAGCTGAGCTCTCTATAGAGAGCAAAGACTGTTGAAAGTTGCAAGTATACCTTATCTCCTTTATTTGAATACAAAGATTCTCAAAGGTTCCTTCTCAGTATCCTAAAGAAGGATTTTTTTATTATTATTACTTGGTTTTTTTTTGATTTTTTTGATTCTTTATCATTGTCATATGATAAGAGCCTTCCTTAAATTTTGGTTGTTTCTGGAAAATTTTTCTTACTAAAGAACTTGCTTGTTGCCTTTTCAGGTGTCTCCTCATGACCCAGAAATGGAAGGAAAGATTGATTTGTCTTCCCAAGTCTGCCTTTTTTCTGTAGTAATGCCAATGCACATCCAGAGTTCTTCTATCAGCTATTTTATTTTTCTTTATGTATTTGTTGCGAGACAATCCCTTACAGTTGAAGTCTCTATGTGTTTTAACATCTACTTTTCTTATTCTTTTTTTGTAGGTCATCAGGTTGAGGTTTTCTTGTTGTTTTTTTTTCTCCCAGTGCTTTCTTGATTTTTTTCTGCAAATATCCCTTTTTCCAGTCAGCAATAGCTTAAAAATATTTCTGCTTTGTTGCAGCCTCTTCCAGCTTTCTCACTTTGTTTTTTAAACTTCTTCTCCATAGTATTCTTATTTTTCTTTCATGCTTGCAGCTCTGTTGGTATATTTTGAGACTCTCCAATCCCTTCCTGATCTGCTTTTGAGGAAAACGCTTTTGACAGGTTGAAAGATGTCTTTCAATTCAAGCAGTGACGTGATCAGCTTCCTCTGACTTTGAAACATCATTTCCTGCAGCCATGATCTGTCCAACTTGGAATTCTTTTATTCTGGCTATCCATCACCACCGCACGCCACAGATGATTTTTTTTCTCTAGAATGGGTTTGAATTTTTTTTGTCTGGAGTTGCAGTATGCTCAGAATTTCATACCTAGTTTAAGATGTCTTTTAAAATGTCACATTAAACAAGTATATCATAGGTCAAAGAGACTATCATTATTTTCTTCTGCAGGGTTTTCAGGATTTATTCCCAGTTCTTAAGACTTGGTGCACAGAAAAACACGATGGGTCCACTTACAGTATGCAGCTGATTTACTCATAGTTTGCCGCACCCCACTGCTTAGCTGGCCCTGTACTCTGAAGATACTCTTAAGGCATCTTTTTATTTGTTCAGGATAGACATTGGCTCACTGGAAGCTCTTCCTAAGACCCGGTAAGAGGAAGATAAGACAAAGTTTGGATACATCATCAAATTTAGAGTAGATAGGGATGTGTAAATATGGCAGTGATGTATGTAACTTTTATCTTGACAAGCACTCTGTTTTCAAGGAAAATAGGTCCATCATCACACCATTAAAACATTTTTCCAAAAGATCTTATCCTTTCCAGGTTTCTCTCATGTGATATTATAGCTTCAGAATGTGATTCATTTTTTGCCATGAGAAAAATGCCTGGAGGTGTGGGATCATATAGGAGAGAGCTTCTAATATGGTAACGCTAATGGCAGAATAACACAGAGTTAGTATAAACTGAAAAATCAATCTGCCTGCTGGTAGCTGAAGTACAAGCATGCTTACTTTTAACTGAGTTTATGGATGTTTATATATTTGCATGTACGGCTTGTATACATGTCAGTCATGTTCCACAGTGCCTGCTCAATTCCATAGGTTTACAATCCTGACTTGGGAAAACCTACAAACATATCTAGCTACACAGCTAGGTTTTTACATTGGAAAAAGAATATGCGAAGCCCTCTATTTCAGATCTCAAAGCTATCAATTTTCTCACCTATCATTGCTCTGATAACCACTTACTGTTCTGGTTTCAAGGTTGCTCTGGCTTCCTGAAAAGAGGGGACTTACCTTTCCAATTGACACCTGTGGCACAATCCATTTTTCTGACAGATTATATTAAGACAAGTGTGCTAACTGAATATACTCTAACATTAAAAAAAATCAGACATAATTGGGTCACAGAATCTACAAGAGCATAGTGTATAGAAAGAAAACATGTTGCAAACCTTGCATAAGACAAATGAACATAAAAAGTATCATTCTCTAAGGGATTCTGTTAATTGAATACATTTAAAATTTTCAGAGGCAGTTAAAGCTGACACCTGCTGTTTTATAGATTGACATGGTTAGAAGCTATCTAGCTCTTTCCAGTAAGCTGAAGAAGCAAAACATCTAATTAAACCCAAAGCTGTAAAGGCATTTAGTCAAATTGTTTAAAGTGTTCTTTTTTAAGATGTAAAATTGGCTGGGCTTTATTGGCACAGATAGTTTATCAAAGCTAACAAGTAAAATTGTGGAAGCTCAACAAAACTTGGGTGTTTGAACAGACAAAGATTCTGTGAAGCTTAACTTTTCGAAAAGCCTAAAAATGGATTAATACGACACTTAGACTAAACTCGAAAGAGAAATATCTGTACTTTACCTACTAAAAGATTTAGGTCTACGACATTGTTATCTCCCAGAGGCTGAAAATGTGCCAAATATTAATAAATCTTGCAAGTTTATAATACTTTTTTGAAAAATAATATTTTATATTTTACCAATTCACATGTTTCAGGAAATTGCATGAAAAGTTTAGAAAGCTGGTGTTCAAAATATCTAAAAGTAATGACTATGCTGATATACCAAAGCCATATGGTATCAAAGGATACCATATGCTGAAAAAGAAGGACAGCATTCTATGAAAACTGCTACAATTTGCCTGATGTAGTTGCTCAATCCATTAGTAGTATTTTCATAGCATCCTCAGTCCAAATTGCATTATACAGTAAGAGAGGTGTGAGAAAAGTGGCAGTTTCCTCTTCCAAGGAGTTATCATTTAAGGGTCCTATTCAGCACTTCTTACTGGAGAATATCACACACTGACTTCAGAGGGGGCTTTCCAAAGGAGGGAGTGAATAAGGACTGCTGAATAGGACTCTACAAAGGCACAGCAGGTACAGCTGGTGCAATTCCATACAGACAAAGCATTGTACAATACAATGTAGACAGTTAAAGCAGTGCATTATGTATCATTATGAAAACCATCCATTTTACATACAATTTATAATATGAAAGTAGTTATCCTCCCTCCAAGTTTTGCTCCATTTTTTGAGAGTTTTATCAAACTATTATTGCATGGTAAAGACCACTTAGTATGCAAATACTATGATAAAACTTTAAATTCAGTTGATGAAACAAACGGGTAACATATCAACTTTTCCTTAAATAAATAAATAAATAAATAAAGTCTCTATCTGTTGATTCTCTTTAGTATGGGACAAAGAATTAAAAAATAAAATAAAATAAAATAAATAAAGTTAAATAAAATTAAATTAAATAAAAACATTTTTATTAAAGTCCAAAATCTCCTATTCATAAATTTCAAGGTGCCATACATGAATTAACAAAGGAAGCCTTACAGCATTATAGTGAGGATGCTATTGTTGTCTTTGTAAAGAAAGGGAAATCAAGATGGAAAGGTAACATTTCTTAAAGAGCTATACTTTTACTGATTATGGTATTTTAACAGCCCAGATAAATGCTTGTAAGGTCTGAACTCTATTGCAATTATGCTTGTCTGAAATACTAGATTTAGACCTTCAGCTAAATTACTATGGCCTGAGAAGTTGCCATGTCGCCTGAACACGGTGGCCATGAGTGTGGCCCTACCCCCGGCAAATGCAAGATAAAGCCGTTTAACTTGACCTTGTTTACATTCAAGTTGGTAGTCGTCCTGGGCTCTCGATCACAGCAGCAGCATTAAGTATATCATTATATTTACAAATACAAACACTTGGGTTCATGTCTGGGGAGGTATATGAAGGAAGAGTTTACGTGCTTGAATTTACTGGAGAGTGGAGACTGGAAGGCCTTGGCAACAATAAACAACATCAAGTGCACTGCAGGATACAATAATACTTTTAGCATTATGCTTCAGAGTGAATTCATGGTCTCCATAAGTGCCCCCTTAAATACAAATGGACTCATAGCAGTATTATAGTTTTATTGACACTGTAGACAACAGATGGGTAAGAATGATCCTTATGCTGCTACATCCTTTTTAGTAAGCCGTCAGTTCATCACTTTACTAAGTAAAATACAATATATTCCCTGTAGCTGCTGAACATAAATGAAATTAATCTGAACATAGCTACAAAAAATAAATTTGTTATCTGTACTTCCTTCTGATTCCTAAAAATAATGTGGGGAAAAAAAAAAAAAAAAAGCATTAAAAGATGAGCTAAGAGCCTTCTGAAGAAGCAGAGTACAGCACTGACTTGTATCACCAGCGATGGACCTGCTACAGACCAGAGAACAAGAGGTCAGAGATAGGGATTACAGCTCCTTAGAAAAGAGAGATGATGTATCTGAGTCAATATTGCTGCAACTCTACACAGAGTTTTTAATTTTATTTTAGTTATTAAAAGAGTGCAACTTGCTAACATCTGAACTACATTGTGCAAAGAAACATGATTTACACAAACTGCATTCACCACATATGTAGCATAAACTGTGTGTGAAACCAAAGAAAACGAGACAAATATTATTTTGTGTGTTTTTTTCCTCTCATGTTCCTCTGACTGCCCACATATGAGTCACATATTTTGCATAACCACAAAATAATTTTCACTGTTTCCATTGATGGCTCTTTGTGAAATTCTGGAAGTAAACCTCAGTTTAAACACGCATTTGTTCCTTGTGGCTTATTTGCTCAATCTATATATAGAAGAAATTCTGAAAGTCACAGAATTGTGTACTTTATGTAAAAGAGCACAAAAATCTATCCTCTTTAGTTTAATAATTTGTGTGGCTTTCATTAGCAAATGATTAAAAAAAAAAAAAAAGGCTACATAGAAACTTCAAAAAATAAGCAGTATTGTCCCAACATCTCATCTACTTCATTTTTAATGTCCAGTTTTTCAGGGTTTGAGAAGAGGATGACACAAGACATTCCAAAGCCACATATGCTCCCATTAGAGAGTCTGTCGTGCTAATGGAACCTTAGAAGGGAGACAGTTGGATTCTCCCGTTTTACCATAGAAGGAGCACAAGAAAAGATAACCAGGCCAAAATAGGTTCATCATGACAAAAGCATTACCAGCCTCTGGCTATCTTTAGTTATCAGTGAAAGGATAGCACTGAATTTCATAAATTACTACCACCCTACCCTATGGTGAAAGGTGAATTAAATTCTCAAGCTCCTCTGATTCTTAGTCTTTCAAAGACTGCCCAGAAATTGACCATTAGTACCAGGGTATGGGTGCCTGCCACCTGTAATTGACAATCACCTTACACATAAAGTGTGATTGATGGCGCAGACCAAGTTTCTGAGTCTTGACAAGTTACATTACATTAGCTAATACAGGGTCATTACACATGTGTGTATTCACAGTATGGTGCCAGTTCAGCCCTTGGCTGTAGGCTTTAAGTTGAATTACATTAGAGTTAGGAGTGTATGGATGGACCAATATTGTTTAGCTAATGTCTGGTAACTTGGTCATACCTCTGAGTCTCTGGGCAGCCAGTGTAGCCCAGGTATAAACTACAATCCCACAGCAGAATAACTCCAAAGACCACTGTCTAGTCATTGGATAACTTGTTCTTTTCTTATCATCAAATGTTTTAAAAATCTAATGTGCCAAAATATGTTTTAGGGCCTTGGTTCATCTAGGAGATATATATATATATGTATATGTATATATTTAATTTAAAATTGCTTTCTTCGTTACAAAATATTTTTCCAATCACTACTTGTCAAGCAACTAGTTAAAATAAATTATAAAAAAAAAAAAAATGTGTTTCAAAGACTATCTTCAATACAAGGTAGTAATGGTGAACAGAAGGACATTAAAGACATGAAATTTAACAAGCAGATAACATAACTGATAGAGTAAGTATTTCAGGCCAGTATGAATACCCCATTATTTTGCAAATTAAAAACAGTAAAAACTTAAGAAAAGTTGCTTAGAATCATAAACAAAAGAAGTCTGCATTCAGCTTTTACAGCTGTTCACCCAGTATACTAACTTTCATTCTACAAACAAATGAGGATGATCTACACACATATGTATGTAGCTTTGAAACTGCTACTGAGACAGCTGCTCCCAGGAGATACAGATTCCCAGTGGCATTTTACTGCAGTGGGGACTTCAGCTAAAGTCCTTGTATCACTTGCTACACATGCACACCAGAAAGCAGCAGCTAAGTGGCCTCAGCAGGAGGGCACTTCCAGCTTGCACAGCCCTGGGACTCTAGCAAGGGAATGGCAAAGCTGAAGAGAAGTGTACATACCGCACTTAGAAAAGTGTCTGCATCTAACATTTATCTTGTTTAAAAAATAAATCAGATTTCCTGATTTAATAACAATATTTGAGTTAGATTAAGGAAGTAATAACTATTCCTTACTTTATTAGTTAAATCCTAACTATTATTAGGACTACTTCTGTTTGACTGATTCCTAGGGGATTTTAGAAGAGAAGTGCCAAAAGAATGGTAGAGTGTATGGTCTGTGCTGAGGTGAAGATCACAATTTGTTAAGCATTGATCAAAATAATTTTCAACAAGTGCTATAACATTTAAGAAAATATAACTGACAACCTGGCATGCAGCGTTTGAATATTTTGAGTCTTAAATGCCCAAAGTGTACAAAAAAGATTCTAAAAATATAATAATAATAATTGCTAAGCCAAAGCTTAAAACAAAAATCCATCAAGGCCATTAAATTTTAAACTCAACACTACTAAATTGCTTTAATGTCTTCGATAGCATGCAGTTAGAAGCATAATAATGTATTTGGTGAGCATTTCATACTTTTTGACATAAATTACCTTATTTGATTTTTTTTTCTTGTAGCTGGTAAGAGGAAAAACATTATGCATAGTAAACACCATTACATGACTGGATCACAAGTACCCAAACAACAATTTGTGCAAATGTGCTTAATTTAAAAGAATTTAACTGTGTTTTTATCAGCAGTTCATATGTCATCATTAGTGGACATCTTCTGAAGATGGTCTCACTGAACTGTGATGCCACCAGAGGATGGAAATGACTGCTGAATACCGCTGTAAATAGTGCCTCATTCTGTGTTCTTGGCCACTCCAGCACTGAGCTTCTCAGAAAATTGAGATAGGGTTTTACATCAATCAGATATACTAGCTAATAAAGAATATTAGCTAACACAGGATTTATAACCACCTTGAAATAAGTAAAAATCACATCTCTATTCAGGTAATAAACAAAGCTGAACTTCAAAGGAAAGGTGTGGGGCTTCCTTTTTTAAATGTTTTTTAGTGTGATATATATGTAATGATGTTTTCTTAGTGCATTTCCCTAAAAACATCTCTAGGGCAGAAATGCTTATGAGTTTAAGGAAATGTAAGACCCTAAGGGGTCCTCACTTCAGTTAGAGATTTCCTAGTTGGCATTCAGTGAAAAAATGTGTATTTTCTTTAGGGCCAATCTTACAAAATCTTACTTCCTAAAGAAAAATCAAGAGTTGATGTATATCTGTGGTGTGTTAACTTCCCTGGAATCATGTTTTGACCACTGTATGAGTGTATGGAAATGTAACAAGCCTGTACACATTAAAATGGAGGAATCTATGAAGTGTGTTGTATAGATGCAGCTATTGCAGATACAATTAATGAATTTTCCAGAGAGTGTTTTGACTCCACAGTGCCCCTTCTTATCCTCTTGGTCTCCTCCATTTGCTTTCTGGGGACTTGATCTCTGCATATTAATGTCAGTGTTTTCCTAACTGTCATTGTGCTATCAAGCCCTGAGGAAAAAAAAAAAAAAAAAGAAAGGGCAACAAACAAACAAAAAAAATAGAAAAACAAGGTTCTCCCCAGCAACTGGGAATGAGTCAATGAAAAGACATGATCTGCAAAATCCCTTCAAGGCTTTTCATCAGCCTGGACAGGTCATGGATGAAGAGGGGCCTGGAAGTTCAGGGGAGTCTTTGGACACATTATGAGCAGAGAATGAGACATGAAAGGGATGTCAAGTTTGTGTTTTAAGATGCAGTAGGGGCAGAAAGAGGAAAAATGATATCATTACTCCTCCAAATCTCTTTCTATAAAACACTGTGACTTCTGACACAATGTGATCGTTCCACTCTTGCCTTATATTGAAAAAAATAACTGCTGATAATATCTAAATTGAGCTTCTGACAGAACTGGATCTCATCTTGCATTCCTCCTCTGCTGGCTGTCCAGGATAGTCTTCTGTTGAAGACTGTGACTTACATCTGACTGAGATACACAGCCTTCTTTCACATGAAATCAAGGCTCCAAGGATGATACCCTTTTCTTTAGCACCTCTGTATGCCACAGGGTCATCCAGAGATTAACTTGTATATCTCTATGTGCACTGCATAGCCTCAGTTTCCAAACTGGTCATCCAGAGATGAACATGGATATATCTGCTATGTGCACTGCATATTCTCAGTTTCCAACCTGGTATTGATAAGACAGCAGAGCAATAATGTCTCTGGAGTATAAGGAAAGGTTCTGAGTGTCCTAAATCGTTCTCAGAAAGTGAATTTTTAGAAACATTTTTAGAAAGTGTTTAACACATTGTATATATTGTAGGGAGCACAGAAGGAAAATGTACAACCTTTAAAAACCTACACATAATCTGTCCCAGTGTGAAGAGATGATACATAAAAACATTCCACAGTGTTTATTTTAAACAATATTTGTAATTCTATGGATACATAATTATTGCAAATTTAATGCAAGCCCCTAAGCAATTTGTTTTCTTCCACTGAACCCTAGAAATCTCATATTTCCTCCTGCTTTTCCCTAGTTTCAGAGGGAACTTCACAATCCTGTGCAACTCAAAACCAGATTATCTGAGCTCCACAATCATCCTTCACTCACTTTTATGTATCTCCACTGCCTCCATTTCAGTGGCTCATGTTGTCCTCCCATGGCAAGGGAGGGGCTTTCTTGCATTCCTCCCGCATCTTTCTCTAGGCCACATCTTATTTTTGTACAGGTTCTTGATCTTCTTCCCAGCTACCACCTGTGTTAGGGTTTCTCGTCCTTCCACTATCCAGTTCCATACCTAAAGTTCTGTGACAACCTTAATATGCACAAGGCCTTTCTCATTCTCCCTCTTTTGTTGAGAATAGCTATGAAACAGACCCTCTTTAACAGCTACTGTTGTTGGTCTGAGAGACACACCATTCAGTCCTGTCTATGTGCCAGTCTGTTAAACTTTGATTGGAGTATGGAGTTGAGATTGGAGTATGGGTTCAGATTAAGGGATGCCGATAGTCACTTCCTGGTTTTACATACAATTGCAAAAGTGCATGAAACTGTTATGCTCGATAAATTGCTCTTTATCAATAGATAAGGACTCTCTGTCACCTCTATTTTTTCTCTTTTCCCTCTGGGTTTTCAGTTTTTCTTTAAATTAATTGATAGATTGAATAATCCTTAAAGTTGATTAGATGTGGTGTTCAAAACTAAATGCCATGTTACGGGTACAGCCAAATGCAGAAAGGCTTCTGAGTTGAGCACAGGACCTCAACAGGCTCAGATAATTAAACTTTCATTGAATGAAATGTACTCCAGCAGCAATAAACCACGCTGAAATGTGTTTGCTCAGCTACTGACACACTTCTTGGGTGATTGAAGGCACTCGACCCTTGGCCTCATACCTCAAAGTGCAACTTAAACAGGCACCAATAAGCCTTGTGGTAGCTCATTGCTCAATTGCCACTTGTCTTTGATACCTGCTATATAAGTATGTCTCCATTGATAGGAGGAATATTTCCACCTTATCTAAGTGAACATAACAGACACCAACGAAGGGTGATACATGGCATTGCACTCCGTGATGCTGCTTGGAAATGTCTTTGCAAAGCCTGAGTTCGTTTTAGTTATGATTACACTGATCAGAGCTGGCAACTCTTTAAGGACACTTTTCTTAGAATGTAAGAGCTCTCCATCCCCATGTGTAAGAAATCAAGCAGGAAAGGCAGGAAACTAGCATGACTGAGCAAGGACCTGCTGGTCAAACTGAGGTATAAGACAGAAATGCACAGCCAGCGGAAGCAGGGACATGTAGCCTGGGAAGAGTACAGGGATGCTATCTGCATGTGCAGGAATGAGATCGGGAAAGCCAAGCTACAGATGGAACTGAGCTTGGCAAGGGATGCAAAAAAATAATAAAGGATTCTATAGGTACGTTGGCAAGAAAAGAAAGGCCAAAGAAAGTGTACCCCCTCTGATGGATGAGAAAACTGAACTGGTAACATGAGACATGGAGAAGGCTGAGGTACTCAACAACTTCTTTGCTTATCTTCACTAGTGGTCAGGCTTCCCACATCTCTCAAGTCCCTGAACCTCTGGACGGGGCTGGGCTAATGAAGTTGTTCCCACTGTAAACAAAGAACAGGTTTGAGACCACCTGATGAAACCAAACAGGTACAAGTCTATGGGGCCTGATGGCACACATCCCAGGGTCCTGAGGGATTTGGCTGAAGTAGTTGCCAAACCTCTTTCCATCATATTTGAAAAGTCATGTCAGTCTGGCAAAGTCCCTGGTGACTGGAAAAAGGGAAATATCCCTCACATTTTTAAAAAGGGTAGAAAGGAAGACGTGGGGAACTACAGACTGGTGACCTTCACCTCTGTGCCTGGAAATATCATGGAGAAGATCCTCCTAGAAGCAAGGGAAATCCAAGGCATGAGTACAGTCTGGGAGAAGAACACACTGAGAGCAAACCAGCAGATAAAAGCTTTGTGGATCTGGTGGATGAAAAGCTTGACATGAGCCAGCAGTGCGTGCTTGCAGCCCAGAAAGCCAACCATACCTTGGCCTGCCTCAATAGAGGTGTGACCAGCAGGTCAAGGGAGGTGATTGTCCCCCTCTGCTCTGCCCTTGTGAGGCCCCACTTGGAGTCCTGCAACCAGGTCTGAGGCCCCCAGCACAAGAAGGATGTGGGTCTGTTAGAGCAGGTCCAGAGGAGGGCCACAAAGATGATCAGGGGGCTGGAGCACCTCTCCTATGAAGAAAGGCTTAGACAGCTGGGAATGTTCAGCCTGGAGAAAAAAAGAAGCTTCTGGGGTGACCTTATTGCAGTTTCCAATACTTAAAGGGGGCTTATAACATAGAGATATAACTTTTTGTTCAGGTAGACAATAACAGGACAAGGGGGAATGGCTTTAAGCTAAATGAGGGGTCATTTAGATAAGAAGTTAGGAGGAAATTCTTCACTCAGATAGTGGTGAGACACTGGAACAGGTCACACAGAGAAGCTGTAGATTCCTCATTCCTGGAAGAGCTCAAGACGAGGTTGGATGAAGCCCTGGGCAACCCAATTTAGTCGGTGGCATCCCTTCCCACAGCAGGGGATTTGGAAGTAGATGATCTTTAAGCCATCAACAAAGCCATTTTGGGATTCTTGGATTCTACGATGAGGATCCTCAAGGAACTAAGCTCTGGGTCTTTATATGCATGCATATGCTGTGTCTCATTCCTTCCCTGGAACTTGTAGGAATGGTGTAACTGTCTTTATTCATTTTTCTTTGAATGGTTGTAACAAAAGTTAGCACAGTTGTTGGAAAAAAAAAAGAAAAAAAAAGTCAGAAACAACCCTCCTCCCCTCTCTTTGGTTTGTAGAAAATGTTTTTTTGGGGAAAGGGTTTCCCCAAAGCAATGTTGAGGGAGGAAGAAAGAAATTTAAAAGCTGTGATTGCGATGTATGAGAAGGTGGACAGGAAGGGTATAAAACCCTATGGAAGAGTTCAACAGTGTACAGGTCCACAGAGAAGAAGAAAGCAAGCAACCCAGTAAGCCGCGTGGCTAGTCTGGGAACCCTCTGGAGTTCTGAAAGTTCAAATGCATGCAAGAAATGGAAAAAAGTCAGAAAGTCAGGGGATTCATTCAGGCATGAGCTTAGCGGAGTGATTGGAAAGGACCCATCAGCATGAGCATGGTGTCGAGGATTTGTTCCTGTATGAGTTACAGCATATAATGCATAGTAATAAGGCTCTTACCTATGAGCTTTAAAGTCTTTCTCTGCCAGAGTCCTTCTGCTCAAATACAAAGCTATACCTTAAAAACAAAACCTGCTCTCCCCTCCTTTGGCAAACAGATTTGGTTTCCTTTCCCACTGCAGCCATGACCAGCTATTCAAAGAGTGCCTCATGCAGACTGTCATATTCAGTGCAGGGTCATAAGGCTTTTCCCTGTGTTTTGAGAGAAACAGGAGGACACAGCACTGAAATATTGGTCATTTAGGGACTGAGTTCTGAAGTGAACTGAAGATGAGTTAGAAATCCCACTTCACACACTCTAAGCTCCAACCCCTGTGTTGGAGTTAAAGTCCTGTATATTACCTGTGAAGATTTATCCATAGCACAAAGCCAGAGCCCCAGGCCTGATCTACACTAAAAAGAGGTTGTTATGTGAATTATACTAGAAAATTCTTTGAATGGAGAGGTACCTTACATAATCAAAAGACTCCTTTTTTAACAGTAACTTCTATGACAGTTTCCAAAAAGAATAAGAAGTAATATTGCAAGGAAAACATCATAGCTGGGTCAGGGAAATTATTTTTTTCACACTCTGTTAGAGTTGTGTCAGTAGCACTTTTAAGTTTAGACTGACACCAAAAGAAGCAAAGGCCTATGTCAGAGTACAAGAATTGTCCGTACTAGTACCCCACCCTTGAAAGCACCTCTTTGTTTGTTGTTGCTGAACAGAGGGCTAGAAACAAAAAAGTCTGCTGCAGAGGTTTATGTCTCTCTTCTTTCTGAATGTAATTCATGAAAAGTGCTACGAAATAGTAAGACTTGTGGACCTGACAGACTTCAACTTTAAAAAAAAAAAAAATGCACAAAGAAAAACAAGACAAAACTATAAAAGCCTTAGGTTTAGATTACAGCTAAAATGTACCTGGTGTATATTTGTACAAAATAAAAATTACCTTAGTTTTAATGTAAATTTTAAGCTTCCTAATTTGTTACTTATTGGTAACATTAAGCTTGAAAGACATGCTAAACATTGTCTGGTAAAGAGAAATTCAGTGTTATTGCTTGCTATTTGCAAATGAACTCTTAAGTCTTTAAGAAGGCCGTCAGATTTCAATATGTATGAGAGATTCTGCTGTTTTTATTGGAAAAGCTTACAAAGGATGGCTTACAATAGAAGGCAAAATGTTTGATCTTTCTTATGAAAGCTCACTTACTGCTACAACTGTGGCCTTATAAAACATGACTGAAAACAGACCTGGTTTAATATAATCACGTTTATTAATACTTCTTACTCGTGTAGCATTTTGTATGCAAGGATTTGGCATATTTTATAAATATCAGTTAAACTTCACAATGAGGCTGCAGTGCATGCAATACTGTGTCACTAAGCCCATTCTCTACAGGGATAAACTGAATTTCCTAGCCTACATCTTCTCTATGGGATCAAGCACTGGGACATGATTGTCCATACAATTAAAATACTAATGTGATTGCTGGAATGGTTATTGGCTTCAGCTAACCATCCCTCTTCCAGACAGTGCCAGAGACAAGGACTAGTTCAAACAGGTCATTTGGACATAATCACCTTGTGCTAGGGACAAGAGAGTCTGACCGTAGGGATTTAAGATATGGATTCATGATTTAAGTCCTGCTGTAAAAGAATGGTCTCTGGCCTATTCCATCTACTAGCACATAACGTTCCTAGTACACAGCATAATGCCACTCATGGATTCCTGATCTAATTTGAGTTATACAAACAGGGCAGCTCAATGAAGCATTTACTAGCTCTGATGGAGCAAAGTGCTAAGTATCCTATTCCACTTCCACTTGTTCAGAGTTGTGTTGTCACATCATTCAACTGAGATCTCCATGGTAAGGCAAGTATAAGCTTTTGCAAAAGCAACAGGATAGGAAGGAATGGCATAGATTCACAGATGGGAGATGATAGTTGGCTGACTAGAGGAGTCCCATGTGTTGAGGCAGAAAACTGGCCACTTATGCTACTGCTGAGGTGCTCAAGAACCTAGAGTTCACTGGATTTGAGTTGGGGTGGCCAGAGTGCTGTTGCACCCAGCACAGTCAGCACTTGTTTCTCAATGTCTTGAGAAATGCTGATATTTTTTCATTCCAATAGGAACCAATCTTACCACAGAAAATGGAAGAGGGAAGACGGGAATTGAAACAAGATGTTTACTAACAGATTTTAAATAACTCTTGATACTGTCAGACAAGGGAGAGAGGTGACAATAAGGAAGATAAGAAAGGGATGTGTGATGATGGCTGCTGTTGGAGATTTCAGGAGGTTTACCTCTGCACCACTTTAGCCTCTCTCTGCAACATGTATTGCTCTATCTACCTTTTAATCCTCTTGAAGCAACCGCAATACAACAGCAGTAAAACAAAACCCCGACTTTCCCAAAATCTTGTCTAGCATTTTTTTATTATTATTATTATTTCAATGATTATTTTTCTAAAGCAACCAGATGTCTTTGGGCACAGACCACTGTTCCCTGGGGTTTAAGCTAACTGCCTTAGTTAGACATTGGAAAGGGTTCACAGAATCACAGAATCATCTAGGTTGGAAGAGACCTCCAAGATCACTGAGTCCAACCTCTGACCTAAAACTAACAAGTCTTCCACTAAACCATATCACTAAGCTCTAAATCTAAACACCTTTTAAAGACCTCCAGGGATGGTGATTCAACCACTTCCCCAGGCAGCCCATTCCAAAGCCTAACAACCCTTTCAGTAAAGAAGTTCTTCCTAATATCCAACCTAAACCTCCCCTAGTTGCCCAGGGAGGTGGTGGAGTCACCATCCCTGGGGGTGTTTAAGAAAGTTTGGATGCAGCACTTAGGGACATGGTTTAGTAGGTGATAATGGTGGTAGGGGGACGATTGGACCATATGATTTTGGAGGTCTTTTCCAACCTTAATGATTCTGTGATTATATGGTGGAGTAGCTAGACTCACTTCAAGTCATATTGCAACACTGATGTAGTTACATTACTATTGGGACTCACTCTAGTTTCTCTGCCGAGAATCATGTTAGAAATCATGTTACATTAGAACCAGTCATGTGGAGTTACAAACCATGCTCTTGGCTCTTGTGGTGGTTTTACTCAGGTGGGCAGCCGAGCTCCACCACAACCACGCTCTCACTCCCCCACCTCAAAAGGAAAGGGGGTGAAAATATGATGAAAAGGGCTGAAGGGCTGAGATAAGGACAGGGAAATCACTGAAAAATTATCTTCATGGGCAAAACAAACTCAGCATAGGGAAATTAGAGAAATTTATTGTCTATTACTAACGAGATAAAGAAGTGAGAAACAAAGAAAACAAATTAAAAACACCTTCCCCCCATCCACCCTTTTCCAACTCCTCCTCTTGAGTGGTGTAGGGGAATGGGTAATGGGGGCTGCAGTCAGTCCCTATCGCTTTGTCTCCACCACTCCTTCACGGTCACTGTCTGCCTCTGTTCCAGTGTGGAGTCTCTCCCACGGGATGCTGTCCTTCCCGACCTGATCCTGCATGGGCTTCCCATAGGCAGGAGCTCTTCAAGAACTGCTCCAACATGGGTCCCCCACGGGCAGCAGCTTCCCCCAGACCCCCTGCTCCTGCATGGGCTCCCCTCCATGGGCTGCGCCTCCGGCCCGGGGCCTGCTCCTGCGGGGGCTCTCCATGGGCCGCAGCCTCCTCCAGGCCACATCCACCTGCTCCACCGGGGGCTCCTCCACGGGCTGCAGCGTGGAGATCTGCTCCGTGTGGGACCCATGGGCTGCAGGGGGACAGCCTGCTCCACCAGGGGCCCCTCCACAGGCTGCAGGGGAACTTCAACTCCAGTGCCTGGAGCACCTCCTGCCCTCCTGCTGCACTGACCCTGGGGGCTACCGGGCTGGTTCTCACTCCTTGCTCTCCCAGCTCCTGTTGTGCAGGTTTGTTTTTTTGTTTGTTTTTTTTCCCTTTCTTAAATCTGCTCTCACAGAGGTGCAAACAACATTGCTTATTGGCTCAGGTCTGGCCAGCGGCGGGCCCTTTGGAGCCGGCCGAAACTGGCTCTTGTCTAACATGGGGCAGCTTCTGGATTCTTCGCACAGAGGCCACCCCTGCAGCCCCCTGCTATAATAGCCTCCCCCAGAAAACCTTGCCACATAAACCTACCACAGCCCTATGCATGCTTCATTGTGTCATGTAAAATTGCATAAACTCTATTGATTTTATTATTTTTGTTATATTATTTCATAAATTTATTTTATTTATTATTTTATGGATAAACTATTTAATTACAATTACTGTTTTGTGGATTACTGAAATATATAAAGAACAACTTTTTAGAAGAAATTCAAAAAGCCTGACTTCAGAATGTGTGACTGAGACATGTTTTCAAACAATATCCCTGCACCTGCCAGAACATGAAAAATACGGAGTCAGTTTCCTGCGCCATAGCAGTAAGCCTTGATGCATATCCCTCCATGTCTTTTTGTGCTGGCTGCATTTTTCAGAGGCATGTGCAGAATTAGGCTTAGTTGCCAAAGATGTTCACAATTTAAAGATTTTTTTATGGAGTATCTTGGGCTTTGTCCAAAACTAGCCAGCTAGAGGAAACTTTGGAACAACTGAGGACCTGAGTAAAGAGCCAGTCATCTAAACACTTTTGAAGACCTTATAACTTGAGCAAGATTAATAAAAGTCAAGCCTGGATAGGAAGCCAGTGTCTTGGTTTCGTTTATATTCCTTTGTAATCTTCTCCGTTTCTCCTTAATTCTCATTTATGTTATCACTTGCTGATGATTTTTTTTTAATAAACTGTAGTACAGTCACACAGTGTATCCGTGTATAAAACAAAACTAATAATAGATATAGATTGTCAGATACATTAGTACTTATTGTGTGCCAATATTATTTCATAGGTAGAGAGTGGGAACTGACTTCCAAATTCTCATGTTTTGTGTGCACATCCACTCAGCTAAAACGGATAAGGCCAGCTGCAAAGTTCAAGTTTACAGGCATGGTATCAGGCAGATTCTGCAGCATGTAGCACCATGGGAATGGATAAGCCTCTTTCTGGAGTGTTGTCAAAAGGAGGCAGTGGAGGGCAGCTACAGAACCTGAAACTAGTGACAAGATCTGCCTTTCCTTCCACCTCCTTTCCTGATCTATCTGCTTTCTGTTCAGCTTGCTTAATTGTGTGAAAATACAACTTCCACTGGGCAAATCTTGATGGCATAAACATCTTGAGTTTGTACTGAAAACCCACAGTGAGAGCTAAAGACAAGCTGAATTAATACAGATTTTTGTGTTTATGGCCACATCACCTCTGAAGTCAGTGCCATTGCTGCACCAGTCCAGTTTCTTCCTGTTTATAATGGAGAACGAGGCACGGAATAACTGATGTCTTTGCTTTGTATTTTGTGAAGTCAGTGTATATAACCAATATTTTCTGCATAGCATCACCAAGCTTAGGTGCCAGCAAATAAAAAGAGTTAAGGCCTCCTTGCACTCAATCGACTTATTCCGGAATAGAATCAGACACACCAAAATGTACTTCCTTGGAAGTTAATGAGCTAGAAAGAGGCCACTTGAGAGAGAAGTTTTGAATTATGAGGGCCAAGTGGCTAATTTCACTTTCAATAGTCAGCTTCTCAGTGGGTCTAAGCAAACTGGAAAATATGGAAGTCTGGTGTTTATGAGCCAAGACACAGGCCAACCCTGTGAATGGCAAAGTTCTTTATAAATATCTATTATTGAAAAGAAAACACACAACATTATCACTTCATACTGTGATAATTACAAAGCAACATTTGGCAAAGTGTCACTGGACTGGCTCTTTTTTGACTTATTCATACACAAACATGAAGCTGGAGACAACCCCTCAGCAGGAGTCTTCACATTTCCTCTACCAATACATCTAGCTGCTCTGTACAAGGTTTAAGCTGAAGTCAGAAAATGTAAGTGCAACGGAGTCATGATCATTCCATTCCTGGAGTGAAATAAGTTTTTAAAAAAATAATCTTACTCTTCAAAGACAAGTGACTCTTTGAAAAGTTTGCACATACTGATGAGCTGATTTCACATTTTGTCACTAATCCACCCAGGCTGTTCTAATGAATCACTAAAAATTAAAGAATCAGATGAACAGATAAAGGTCAGATGACAAAAACAATGCAAAGTCAATATTCAGAAAAATGACAGTCTTACCAAGACCACATTTAGCAGCATGGTATTAGTAATCTTATGCTTTTAACTAGAGGTTAATCTGCAATTTTATATTTTTTAAAATTACCCAGAGAGAAATTCTTTCTGGACTATTAACTTTTTTAGTATTTAGATCACAACTCCTAAAGACTTAGCTATATTTTGACAGGTACTGACAAAGAATGCCATGGAATTGTGACTCAATTGTCACCTTCGGCGTTTTCAAGCTGAAAAACTCAGGATGAGTGCTAGGTACTAATTAGAACTGTTATATTAGGAAAGCAAATACAATGGTGTCTAACATTAAACAAAGCACAGTTCTCATCACAAATGGTTTCTTTTGTGTGCGGGTTAGTCTAAAAAACCATTTTGCATGCTAATGAGGCACAAACAATAATTGCCAAAGTAACTAGTTTCACGCAATTACAAAAACCACATAAAAAGCCCTATTGTTTGTTGTCTTATGATTTTTAATGCTAATTTTGCACTCAATAATTTGGGGATTTCATTTGTACCACAGTGTGCAATTTGGATTTTGTATGTGTGAAGGTGAAGGCTTCTAATAGGGAGAAAAGGGCACGAAGAAACAAGCCCAAATGTACAAAAGTAAAAGAAACAGTCTTTCTCAGTGAAGAGACTGGACAACCGGAAAGGAGAGGGAGAGAAAAGAAGTGGTGAAAAGGGGACATTTCCTCTGCGAAAAGATGGAAATCAGAGCCGAGAAGACGGAGGCTGGAGGAGCTGGGAGGCGCGCAGACCAGCTAATGAACATCACTGAGCTGACACATCCTGTGGCTTGGAATGCATGACAAAGCCAGGAGTCACGCACAGATCTGAAGGAGTACAGAAAATTAGAGAGTAAAAAGTCAGATGGTTAAGTAGTTAAAAATAAAAAGTTTGGGGCCCTGCTCTTCCCTGGAAGGATCTCTCATTACAGCCCATACAAACCATTTATAATCCTGTGAAAGAAAGATTGGACCCCTTCTATTTTAGTGTAGACTCTGACTGCTCTGGCTGAAATTTTTGCCTGTATTTCTGTGATTTGTCCTTTCATCTTACAGTCACTTGTCTGCAAATTAAGTGGATAAAAACATACCATATGGCATTTTTTCCCTCTGATTCACCCAGCCTTCAGTTTGTTATTTTCTAATTGAATAAAATATCATACTGTTGAACAGGGATTTTGCATTGCTTAGAGAAAATGTGCATTACTTGGAATCTTTTTACTTCTCTGAGCCTAAAGAACACCTACCTTTGGAAAAACACTGTTTTAAGGTCAGAATTGAATACATTTTGCTCTAAAGAGCATTCTATATATTGTTATCAGGGAATGCTAAATTTTACATTCTTGTTTCTCTTAAGAAAGTACAGTTTTGTGTAAGGCCTGTGCTAGTCTGAAATCCTACCTAAAGCAATGTCTAATGTAGAGAGCACAAAACTCGAGTGATGGTCAGAATTCATTTTCCTTTTGTGACAATCGCTCTCCTTCCATTTACTGTGATGTTAAGCATTTCTGCAGATCTCCCTCTCTCTCCCTTCTCTTTCCCTGTGTGTTATGCTACTAGTGTTGGCACAGGAAATAAATTTAAAATCAATACATGTTGGTATTGTTAGATATTGTAATGTGGTAGTGTGTGTGTTGTTTTTTTTTTTTTTTTAATCACATTAATCTCACCATAACTAGCTGAGCCCAGCACTTTCACCCTTTCATCCTCTACATTCTTTCTTTTTCTGTCGCCAGCTTTCTGAATGTATTTTCCATAATAATATATCCTCCTACTATTGTTGATCTCTTCAGCATATTCCCGCACACACATACTCTGCCCCATTCAGGTTTTGTTTATGGTTTTTACTTGGAAAAATCATGAAGTCTCCAGGAAAATGCTTTTTACATTTTTCTGCTAGTCTGCAGCATTTCAGAAATATTACCAATTGCTACGTGAATAATTGATTCATGGCTGTCACAGCATGGAGGTGACATTGTACCTTCTTACTCTTCTTCCCCACCCCCTAGTGCTCGTTTAACCTTTTCTTCTTTTCCCATTCTTTGTTGACAAAAGACCATTTAGATTTGGTCAGCATTAGGCTCTGCCCATGCAAACTAACTGCTAAACAAGGACAGAAGAATCCTTATTAAGAAACTTTACCTTAGGTTGTGTTGATATTGTTGATTAATTTAGTATAAACACTGAAATAATTGAGAAATATATAATCAACGTTGTATTTAATTGGCACAGTACACTTGTTATATAAAGACTTTAATTCTCTAGACAATTAATTAAATCTGTTTATATGGAAACATATTTGAGGGAAAAAGCAAGAAGTTTATGTGATGGCTATGCATGAAAAAAATACATTTTCATCTAGTTTGAAAGACACATTTAATATAATACTCAAAGTCTAATTGGTCCACTACATTGGAGTATTAAATGCTAATTATGATTTGCCTTTCCTTGGCTGTTTTATGATGACATTGAAATATGCTTTTTCTTTTTCTCCTCTTTTTTTTTTTTTTTTTTTTCACTCGCTTGCTTTAGGCGCACATGCATCTAGGTAATAGCTTTGTTAGCCAAAATACAGGGAAGTTGAGTGTAATGCTTCTTGTTTCTGTTGATGGCATATGTAGATAAGAATTAGACTACTTAATAGCAGGTCCAGGAAAAATGCTGCTTGAAATGAGGATAATATTTCGGAAAACTCAAGGACATTGAGTATAATATCTTGCTAAACTGGACATTTATATGCAATCATGATCAATTTTAATAAGTTTAGTAGATACAAGGAACTTCAGATTTAAAAAATAAAAAAGAAAAAGAAAAAGAAATCTCCAGGACAAATTAAAACAGATTTAATATATTATTTCTATTATTTTATAGACTAGATCCTTATAAGTAAAAGAGGTAATGCTAAAGTATTCCCATTAAGTTCTTAGTGTGAATGATCTAGAAAAGGCAGATCTGAAAAACAGGAAGAGTGTAAATAACAAGGGATACTAGTGAAAAATTACCTAAGGTATACAAAAGTGTTATATATAGGTTAGTACATATATATATGTGGTATAGAACTGTTAGAAGAGCAGAGTAGCAACTTGCTTTGCCAGAAATTTAGTTTGTGACCTTGAGCGCAAATTAATTTGTAGCTCTGTGCCTTGGTTTCTGCAATCAGCCAGGTTGAAGAAAGGCTAGGGATTCATGTTAGGTGATTTGCTGGGTGTTCAAGATCTACTCTTGCATTTGGAATTGCCAGTGGGGGTGTGTGTCAGCATGCCCCCCAGACAGACACAGTGTTTGCAGAGTCCATGCAGGCTGCACCTGAGCAAACACAATCTGTTCTTATATCAGATCAATCTGTTCAGATTACCTGCTTCATATTAGCTGGTTTAGGATTATTTTTGCCCCATGGAGGTGACAGTCCCAGCAAAAAGACTACAGCTATGCCAGCCACTAACATGAGAGCAGATGGAGAAAGATGGAAGAGGCCAAAGGCTCCACTTCCAGTTTCCATGTCTTGCAAGGCCATGTACTGCCTGTCCCTTAAGATTTTCATGTGCTTTGAAATCTTTGTCTAAGAGGTGCTAGAATTGCAGGGTAGCCAGGAAACTTCCCATGCCACAGGCCAAATTCAAGTGTGGATATAAACCCCAAGTAAAAAGAAATTGATTTGGAGGAAATCCCGAACTCCATAGCTGGAAACACAACAAGAGCAACAAGGTGGGAATCACATGACAGCATGTAAACCACCAGTCAGCTGATTGGGGTAATCGCAGTGAAGCCCCTAGAGGCCTAGCTTTACTGATTTTCATCTGACCATCATCAGTGGAAATAGTATGTGGCAGTGCAGGGTTTGCATTGAAGGGACAGAGGTTGGTAGTCCATGTTGCAGCTACAGCTACTGTCACACTGCAAGTTGTTAACAATCATACTAACCAGTTTAAAATTCCAGAATCATGTCTAAAAAGTATGTTGGTTTATTCCCAGACTTGTTAATCATTGCAAACCCACTGGTAATGCTTTCACCCTTCTTCACCTCATTGTCACATGTCATTTCCACTATCCACCCATTCACCTTTTTCCTTTGCCTTTCCTTTTGCTGAGGTGGAATCAGGTTTCTTGGCTCAGAGGCTGTTGCCAACAGAAGTGCATCAGACTGTCTTTATTTTTCAATATCTTCCTGTTTCTTCTCTCTTCTTCTTTTTGTTCTTCCCCCTTCTCCCTCCCCCTCTTATTCTGCCCAATCTAATCAGCGTAGGGCAATAAGGACAAGAAGCATCTTTGAAACATGAATGGTTTCATCAGGATATTTTGGCCAGAAGATGCTATAAAACTACTGCACGTTTTTCTTTCCTCTTCAATAAATGAGCATATCACTTCATTCTGTGTCCAGCCATCACCAGCCTAAGGGGCTGCCGTCATAATTTTAACTTCTCAACTGGCCTTCTAGTCAATATCTCAATACATTGTATGTCCAAGATGACTCACACTACTGTTTTATTTACGATGCAATCAAAGGCTGTAGGAGAGTAAGCTGTAACTGCTTTCTATTGCTTAAAAAACCCTTTTTTAGCCCTATATTATAAAGATTTGAAAGTCTCAATTTTTTCTTCTTCTTCTTTTTTGTCCTCTCAGAAAGAGCAGCAGGGTTTGGATACGGTGAGCTGAATACCTGTCTCTAATTCACTTACATTTACAGTATGTTTTGCTCGCTCTATTAGCAGAAAACTTATTAGTAGCCTTTAAACAAAATATTTTATTTCAAATCTCCCATATTTTATTTCAAATCTCCGTTACTTGGTAGCTCTGGCAACAATGGCCTGTTCTTACAGGACAGGAAATAAACATCCGCCTGCAGTCTTCACTAAAGTAAAAAGTGAGAAAGATTACTTGTTATTTCAGCAGTATCACTGACTCACAGTGATACTAGAAACTTTCTCTTTTACTGGGGAAGGACAGCTTCAGCAGATATAAACTCTCTGATGACAAGCTATCAAGTCAGCAGTCTATTTTATACCCAAAACAGGATGCAGATCTTAACATTATTCTTAATTAACATTTGCTTATAGGAGATTCCAGGAAGTGACAAATGCTTTACAATCATTCATGAAACACAAGTGTCAGATCTAAGAGGCTTACAGTTTCACAACAGAGAAATATGCCAAGAAGAAGAGAAAAGAAACAACAGCCTACAATTTATACATAGCTCACTAGGAACAGCACTGCAGAAAAACAAAGATGTAAATAGAGATAGGTGAAGGCTTGTCCATTTTTGGAATTATTTCCAACTGCAATCACAAATTTTGTAGTCTGCAGCACCAGAAACCATGACAAGAGATCAGATTTAGCATCAAAATTACCTGCCTGGTACCAGAGATGCATCTCCCAACCTGCAGTGCATTAGTTGACTTCATACTGTAATTGTAATGAATCTCTTATTGGACCCTTGCTTCCCTGGACAATGCCATATTGTAAGGACTAAATACATCATCAGTGAGCCTCATTCTTGTGTATTACACTAATATATCATTGGAATGACAACTGCTTCTGATGATATATTAATGTAATACATCAGTAGTGTGGGGCCCCTATGGGGTATTACTCAGGAACAGGGGCCATCTAAAGAAAACAGACTCAGAGTCAAATTTAGTTTAATTACTGAATGAAAGGGCTATCAGGACCAAGGTTACACGTAATGCTAACATTCTTACATCATCCATGAGATTAATTTGCAACCTCATTACATATTAACCTTGCAATTTTAGATCGTAATTGTGGGATTTAGAATTGTCTGCTGACGTGAGTAATTCACAAACCATAACCTCCCCAATATTTTATAGCGATACATGAATAATGCAGCTATCTTATTTTTATTCTGTCCATCGTACATTCCGGGATAGTTAAACAACACATCAAGTGTGCAGCTATAAAACCAGAGTTAGAAAAAACGACACTCTAAAACTCTTTGTTTGTAGTCACTGGGCACCATATAAACATTTGCACTTGCACAGTGCATTCAGAAGAAAGAGACGACTGTTATTTGCTTTTTCAGTCAATTATGCAGCGCATTTTCATGTGTCATTTGTATTAAAGTGATCATAAAACATGTACAATTCTGCTGGTTTTCCCCCCTTTGTGTTTTTGTGGGTTTTTTTGTTTGCTTTTTTTTTTTTCCTGTACTTTTTTGGACAGAAACATGCTTTTTCAGAATTCCTCAGGGATTTAAATGGTGCATTCTCCTGTTTTTTAAGTCATGTTCTGAGTTGGATTAAGAAATGCTTTCAACAAAAGGACTTTCATAACAGTATTGAAGTATCCACTGACATGAGATATATCCAAAGTCATCTTCCCTTGGACCTGTTTATCCCTAATTTTCATGCTGTTATCCAGAGAATCTACCTATATATTATGAATCAAACTGGCACCAGAGGTGATATGATTTAAACTAGAGCTTTCAATGGTTCTTTTCATGTTTATTAAAATTATAACCAAATGTTGAAAAAATTATCACAGAATAGCATACAGCATCAAGGCAAAATACATAATGTATATTCAATTTTATAAACATCTTACTGCGTCTAATACAGATGCTGTACTTATTCTTGAATAGACTGTTTTGTTTAATAAGCATTTATCTATTGTTAATGTCTTTGGAGAATTCATCTTGGGGTTTATACTGAAGATAAATGCAAGCGTATGAGGGTTTATGAAAAATGTCTCAGCAAGTGACAGGAAGCCTGATATGAGTTACCACAGTCCGCTTCACATGTGGGGCAATCCACTACTTGTCTTGCATTTATTATATTTTCTTGCTAGGCGTTTTCTCTTTCTTTTCCTGAGACCCTTTGATACTATATACTTTTAAATACCAAACATTGACAGTAAATCTAAAAAGAACGCATGATGTGGAAAAAGAGACAAAACTACTGATATAAAATGTAGCTACAATAAAATAAAGAAGAAACCTCAAAGATTTTTTTTTTAATGGTGTGTGCATGAGGAAAGGGAATCAGAATTTAAAAGGAATTAACTGAACATCAGCTGCATGTTCCAATGATACATGTCAGTTTAGCTCACCAGGGTGATGTACATATTATTTAGAAAATCATTCAAAGCTGCAGTTAGAAATCCTTCCAAGAATAAATGGAATTCTCACAAAACAAAATGTCATTGTCTTGCAAGGAAAGCAAATTGTGTGCATATCTGTCTATATCTAATCTTACCAAATCTTTGTGTGCCTTATACCTGAGATGTTAATAAATAATGTATTTTGGGTGTTGGGAGAGGTTATGAAAGTAGAGTAAATCAGTGAAAACCCCATGTGACCTATCAACCAAGTTCCCGAGATAGGTTTCTTTTCGTTATTTTCTAATTAGCAACTATTTCTCCCTTCCTCTGTCGCGCATTTTCCTTAGCCCACAGTCTGAACTGAAGGCAGATCTGTTACAAACTCTATTGTAGAATCTTCAGGATGTCAGTAGTAGCTGGAATTATATTAGATTTCAACTCTCGCAAATTAATGAGTAACCTTGAGGTGTTTGAATGTATCTGGTATGTCAATAACGTAATGTGCAACAGAAAAAGGATGAACTTTGCTCACACACCATGTGGAGTCTTTCCCCTGTGAGTTTTATATGGTGAATTATTTACTAGTTATTGAATTAATCAGACAATTTTTACTTTTTGGCGCTTTTAAAATCTGATATTTAAAATCTGGTTATGTGCCTACTTGAATGGACATCACATGCAGACCTGCTCCTCGGTGAGCCAGTCCTGCTTGTTTAATGCGGGAAATGAAAAATGAAATAAAAGTGCATTTCCCCCTCAGCATCAGCAGGACAGCCCGGCGAGAAAGCGTGGCGTGCGGCAGACACCTCGCACCACTAAAGAGTGTTAGAGGGAGAGATGGACTGGAGTGCATCAGTCTGGCTGCACTCAAGGGCTGAATGAATTTGAAACATGACCAAGTCTGAATGGAATAGCGGTCAGAAAGCCAGGAACAATTACTTCAGATTACAAAATGCTTGAGCGATTTACTTCACAAGACAACTGCACATTCTCCTTGTGCTAAAGGACTATCAATACTATATTTGGACAAAATTTGATGAGAGGAGTTGAGGATGGGGGGGGGGGGGGGGGAGTGGAGAGAGAGAGAGATTCACATTGTGCAAGATGAAAGCAGAGAAGTATTTAAATAGAATTGTGTTCCAGTAACCAAAATCCCTGCCCAACATCATCTTTGTTTCAGAAAGTCTGATTAGTTAACATGTTCCATCACCTTGGGAAGAAAGCTGAGGTAAGCGGCTTAATTTATAGATGGATGGAACAAACTTATTTAAAAATTCTCACTACGTTATCATGAATCATGTAGGCCTATTAAACTAATTGCTAAGTAAATTTAAGCAGTATTACAGTAGATTTCAGTGAATTTATCATCAATCTAAAGAGATCTTTGGTGGTCTCATGCTGCCCCCCACAGATATGTCTCAGAACATTCATTATGCCATAATTACAAAGTCTCTTTGAAGAGGCTAAAAATCCCAAGACTCCTCTCATCAATTATTTTCACCTGTTAATTCATTTTGTGTGAGGTAATAACCTCAGCATAATAACAAATGTGCAAGTACTCCGATTTTGCAATTAAAAGCAGCAGGGCTCCTATTTTGATCATACAGACTGTGACATCCATCATAGAAAACAATTTGGGCCTAGCGGGATGACAGATGCCACACTGATGGCTCTACTAACTAACTGCCTGTCCTGAAAAAAAATGGTCCCGTTTCAGCCTGCAGCTGCAAGCTATCTGATAGCTCCTGACCAGGCAGCAAGGGAAAGCCCACAGTGACTAAATTACTGAAAGGTAATTTTGCTTCGCAAAATGAGGATTTGGGAGCCATCTATGTACGCATTCCAGTGGCTGGTGTAATTTGGAAACAAATAGTCCTTTTCATTTGAAAATGACTGGAATTGCTGCCAGTGTTCAGCAAGTATTGTTTCTCAGCCTTTTACATGAGAAATACAGCGTAATACTCATTATTTCTCCCCTTTCACATCTTATTAGACACAGAAGGCAAGGTGGTTATCTCTGCTTTCTTTAGCTAAATCCACACAAGTAGGATTTCTTCCAACCTCTGGACAGGTGCCTAAATAATAGAAGAGCGCTCATTTTAGCCTTTCAGTTCGTATCAAGGCTGAGTGAGCCCTGTCTGGGGAATGATCCTGCTCTCGGCACCCAGCCTTAAAGTGATACGCCCGCATCCGAAGCCCCGCTAAAAACAATGGAGCGAAATGCAAGTACAGGCAGCTCATTAGCCTCAGGACTGAGTCACCAAGGAAATAATTTGATGTTGAATTAATGACAGAAGAGCTGTTGTCCTGACTGGGGTGGGGGGAGGAACGCATATACACTAGGAAGAATCCCAGAAAATGCAGCCAATTTATTTTACTCACAAAAGTGCATAATGTGATACTTTAGTATTGGACCAATTAGCTTAAAACATTTAGTGCTGAAATACTGCATGCTCTGAGTAAACAAGACGACTGATTAAGCCTATAACTTTCTAATGGGAACCACACAACGTTGCTGTCAACTAATATAAAATATTTCAATACGGTCAGGGATATTTTTTTTTATTTTTTTTTTAATCATGTAAGTCTAAAATCTGGTGACTGGGTGTAAGAAGCTGCACTGTTCGGGCAGCTAGCCACAGCCAATGCAAATCATGAAGGAAAACCATACTACTGAAAAGTGGTAGGTATTGTAAGGATTATGTTTTCAGATTTCAGCACGCTAATGCAGAGCAACAAAAGATCAGCAGAGGGCCAAAGGTTAAGTATAGCATGAACTTTCTTGGTGGCTGTGCACCTTAAGATGAAAAGATAGCCCTGTTTATGACATCTGCAGACTACAATGCTTACCATTTTATACTTCCCTCCCACATTCTCTGCGGACAAAGAGCTGTGCTCAGCTTCTGGGGAAAAATCTACTGTTTCTTACTCCATCATATTACACTCATAAACCCTGTCAGCAGTAAAGGATGTATGGGTAGGCAGAGGCAGGGATGTGCAGCTAGTAAAATACATAATCGTACCAGAAAAGATACCAGCATTTCAGTCCTTCAGTTGACTCGCTGTTCAGGAATCTGCAACACTGTACTACAAGGTGGAGGTGAGGCTGATGCCTGGGGCTGGGGTGCTCCAATCTAGGTGAGCACTGCCTGCCCAACACTCCCAGATATGGAAAGCAGACTAAGCAGACTTTCCTAACCAGCTGCAGGATTTACAACACAGATTTATTTTTTTTGTGTGCACGCACGTGTGTGGAATTATGCTATGATAAAAGCAAACAAAAGGGATTGATCAAAACAAGTAAATTAGAATTACCCATCTTAGATGTTCTTTAATGCAAAGCCAATAGTTCTTGCCCTTTATGCACATGCTCCTACAGTAACTAATGTACAGTGGCCATCAACAAATTATGACTCGTGACACTTTTGCTGCTGCAATATTAAGCCCAAAGTCCTATGGAGAAAATATATGGTTTTTATTACCAAATTGTTCTTGTTTACAATTCTAATATCCTCTTCATTATCTACTTTTCCAGACATTTTAGGCAGTTCTGAAGACCTGGGGCAGCACTAGTCCTGTCATAAAGAGAAATTAATGTTGTTAAAGATGGCCTAGCTGCCCTCTGGGACAGCTGAAGATGTGAAAATATAAGGTTCTGTTTTAAAGATGAAAATGATTAAAGGCACAGGCACCTTGCTCTTAGTGCAGCCACTAAAACTTTTAATAAAATACTTCAGCAGAAAAAAAAAAAAAAGGCAAGAAAAAAAAAAGCACCGTTTTACTTCTTCCACTGTAAGTCTTAAGGAAAAAAAAAAAAAAAAAAAAAAGAGGGAGAGAGAAGAGAGAGAGAGAGAACTTTGTTCTATAAGAAGAGGCTTGCTTTAAGGACTAATAAGCGTAAAAAGGACCTCATCATTATAAAGAACCTATTCGTCTCAGCAACAGCTCACTTAATAAAGACTGGATGATAGAAAAACCAGTAGAGCTGTCTCCAAATAGCCAGTAAGCTAATTAGGTGCATTGTAACAGGTAGCCCTTACAAAAACTGACAGGCTTAAGCCAGCATGCCGCAAATACTTAAGAACATTGTAGCAGATGTACAGCGGTTATTGTATCCTCTTCAAGGCTGTTGCTGCTGCCACGATTTTATAAGCTTAGGCACCTCAAGCCCTTAAAGAATCTCAAAACAGGTTTCAGTGGGAGAAGGGGGGGGGGGGGGGGGGGTGAAGAGAGAGAGGGAAAAAAAAAAAGAAACACGAACCTGCTGAAGATATTATATGAGCTTTTAGGGCCCCAGACCAAAGAGACCTTTCAGAAGGAATGGTTCAGCTGTCTGGAAGAAAATGGCAGGAAACACAAAAGACAAGAGCATAACCTTTGTCCTAGCAGGGATGGAAGAATATCTGTCAGAACTTCACCTTCATAATCTTGCCCACCTCAGTCATTTTTTACTGGTTAAATGAAGGTTACAGGATTTGCTCTGAAGACAAAATGTCTCTTTCTCCTTAAAAAATATTGTTGAAGCTAAAAGGCAAGTTTACATTCTCATTTCCCCAGAGTCATATTCACTGCTCTCTCTTTTGTTTGGTTTTGTTTGTTTTCTCTACTTTGGGAAGAGGTCAGATCTTACAATTGTGTCTCTCTCATATGCTTTTGATTTTCTAGCAATAATCTGGTGTAATTGATGGTATACAGAAGCCATTTGAGGACTTCTGTGTCCCTTAATGATAGTGGTAGAACTGCAAAGGAAACCACCACTGGTCTGGATGCTCAGGGAAGTCTAGCTTCCCATCATTGGAGCTGGCACCTCGGTCCTAAGTTGCTACGGGTAAAAGCCCATGGTAACAGAGGTCTGGAAGCAGAGAAGGCTTTGCTCTCGCTCTCAAGTACAAATGGCTCTTCAGAAAGCAATAGCTTCTATTGGAAACCCAGGGTAGCTACAGGCCATGGCCTGAGAGGCAGATTTATGTGAACACTCCCCCACTCTGGCTGTATTCATGTGGAACAAGTGATGTAGAAAATCTCTGGCAGTATACCTTCTTCCAGATCCACAAAGCTAACTTTATCATGACACAAAATGTAAATTAATATCTGCTAGTATGTATGTGAAAAAGGTATTTTTCAATCCACAGCGTTATCAGCAGATGCTTTAAAATCCTTCCCATCCCCTGGGGTGAATACACTGAATTACACTATATTCCTGCAAGAGAGATCCAGTATTATATTCAAGACTGGAGAAAAATACTATGAGCTTTACAAATCCATAGACAGTTACAGAAGTAACTTTCCATTAGAAAACATATCAGTGCCAAAATGTGACCTACAGACGCTAGAGCTCCAAACAAGTTAACCCTTCCAAAGATTTAAACTAATGCATTAAATAATTAAATCATGTTCTGGACATGATGTAGGTTGTGAAAGTGTTAAGACTTAATAAACAGCCTATTATCAATGCTCCTTCAGGTGTTAGTGTATGGCATAATGATTTCAAGTAAAGGAGCATCTACATTAGGATCAGCCTACTCTATTTTACACGTACATTTGCTCACACATAAGCTAATTTTAGAAAGCAAAGTTCAAAACTGGTAAGTTAGAAGATGTCAGAATTAAAGCTGTTTGTGCAACATTAATTCACACTTTGAAGTGTACACATAACAATGTGGAGTTTAATTACATGATCAAAATATTTTCCTTCTTTAGGAAGTCTTCCTCATTCCCTTCCCTTCCCTTCCCTTCCCTTCCCTTCCCTTCCCTTCCCTTCCCTTCCCTTCCCTTCCCTTCCCTTCCCTTCCCTTCCCTTCCCTTCCCTTCCCTTCCCTTCCCTTCCCTTCCCTTCCCTTCCCTTCCCTTCCCTTCCCTTCCCTTCCCTTCCCTTCCCTTCCCTTCCCTTCCCTTCCCTTCCCTTCCCTTCCCTTCCCTTCCCTTCCCTTCCCTTCCCTTCCCTTCCCTTCCCTTCCCTTCCCTCCTCTCCTCTCCTCTCCTCTCCTCTCCTCTCCTCTCCTCTCCTCTCCTCTCCTCTCCTCTCCTCTCCTCTCCTCTCCTCTCCTCTCCTCTCCTCTCCTCTCCTCTCCTCTCCTCTCCTCTCCTCTCCTCTCCTCTCCTCTCCTCTCTCCTCTCCTTTTTTCTCTTTTTTTTTAATTATTTTCTCTCTTCTCTTTTCTTCTCTGTTGTTCTCTTTTCTTTACTTTACTTTATTTACTTTTGTGAGGGTCCATTAACTTCATTTGCCACTTTAAGTATCTAACAACTGGAAATGAGTGTTTAAGAATATGTATAACATACAGTTATTGTTAGCAGTGTGTTTAAGCAGCTTTCTTAGTAATGCTGTGGCAGAGACGGGGAATCCAGTTTCCCAGGTCAAAATTCAGCTTTTTCATCTCTGAGAATCTCACTTGTCTTCTTGCACTTCCTTCCCTCATCCACTTCATGCTCCACAATATGCCTAACACATGATCTTTCTACACAACACTGATTGCTCTCAAAAGTATCTTACGTCAATGCAAAACGTGTATAGGAAAAACAAAGATGTGTGACATATTTACTGTGTGACAAAGACTGAATCATGAGCTAGCAGTGCGTGCTTGCAGCCCAGAAAGCCAACCATACCTTGGCCTGCCTCAATAGAGGTGTGACCAGCAGGTCAAGGGAGGTGATTGTCCCCTTCTGCTCTGCCCTTGTGAGGCCCCACTTGGAGTCCTGCAACCAGGTCTGGGGCACCCAGCACAAGAAGGATGTGGATCTGTTAGAGAAGGTCCAGAGGAGGGCCACGAAGATGATCAGGGGGCTGGAGCACCTCTCCTACAAAGACAAGCTGAGAGAAAATGAAGAAGAGAAAGCTCCAGGGAGACCTCATAGGAGCCTATCGGTATTTAAAGGGAGCTTATGAAAAAAATGGAGAGAAACTTTGCTCAGACAGATAATGACAGGACAAGGGGGAATGGTTTTAAACTAAAAGAGAGGAGATTTAGATTAGATATTAAGAAGAAATTCTTCACTCAGAGGGTGGTGAGGCACTGGCACATGTTGCCCAGAGAAGCTGTGGATGCCCGATCCCCAGAGGTGTTCAAGACCAGGTTGGATGGGGCCCTGGACAACCTGACCTAGTGGGAGGTGTCCCTGCCCATGGGGCTTTTGAACTAGGTGATCTTCAAAGGTCCCTTCCAACCCAAGCCATTCTATGATTCTGTGATGATTATATATACATACAAAAGAGATCAAATATGCTTTTAACACTTTTATATTGTGTTTCTCAGGTATTAAAATAAACAAACAAATAACTGAATAAAACAAAACAAAATTGAAAATCAAAAAATTTTACTATATGATTCTGTGGAATAGAAGATGATTTCTTACATTGCCACATTAGTGCACAGTCCATATCTAAGGGTTTAGGGATGCTGATTTAGTCAGTCTATAAAAGATATCAGCTGTTTGCTTTCAATTGTTAACAGTAAGCAGATAAGGAGAGACATTGCTGAAATAAAGACAGTGGAGATGCCAGCCTGGGATAGCAGGTCCTCCTCCTCTGAAAAGAAGTCACAGATGCATCTTGATGGGCTGTGGCTTTATTCTATACCCCACTGTTTTTGCTGCTGCTGTTGTTGTTGTTTTTACTTTTCTTAGTAAAAGCATTAGGATTTTGAAAAAGTGATAAGCAATTGAAAGCAAGGTATTCTAGTGGGAAGCACCTTAGTTGCTAGAAAAAGTAATAGCTAACCCTACCTTATAAAATCATCACAGTCAACGGGAATCTTTGCTTTATTGCTAAGATAATGGAAGATGTGGGAATCTGCTGTCACTTCATATTGGAAGGTACAGAGGTACTGTGACCTTGCCTATGGGAAGAAATATAATCAAAGGAAGCAACCAGCACCAAAATAAGGACAGTACAATGTTTTTCCTAACGGAATTTCAGAAATTTTCACAAGCACTGAACATCGTCAATTAAAATCATAATTTCCACTAAGGTAATGCCACATACGACACCAGCCCATAACATCTACTCATACTCAGTAAGAGATGTCACAATTTGATCTTCTATGAGTCTACATACTGTGACAGTGGCAAGATAGGGACTTGATGCAGTTGGCAGACACCAAGGTACAATCGCAAATATCAGTGAGGCCTAAAATAAAGTTACCGCCCCACCAAAACAAATCAGTAAGTTTGCAGATGACACCAAGTTGGGGGGAGGTGTCAGTCTGCTGGAGGGTAGGAAAGCCCTGCAGAGGGACCTGGACAGGCTGGATGGATGGGCAGAGGCCAGTGGGCTGAGGTTCAACATGGCTAAGTGCTGGGTCCTGCAGTTTGGTCACAACAACCCCATGCAGCACTACAGGCTTGGGGCAGAGTGGCTGGAAAGCTGTGCAGAGGAAAAGGACATGAGGGTGCTGATTGATGCTCACCTGAACATAAGCCAGCAGTGTGCCTAGGTGTGGCATAATGACCACATGGACACCAGGGTTCTTTTAGGATCAGTAACTGCTGCTACTTTATTGATGACATAACTTCATAGTATGTTGCATCCCCTATTGAGGACAGGCTCCCTTCTTATACCATTCCCCCACAGTAGTACTTTCCCACTAACTATTCACTGGTCAACAACTTTGCCCGGCAATCGCAAACACCCAGCAACCCCCATGCCCCAACGGCTGGAGAACAAGCAACCCCAGATGGCAAGGCGTCTCCTGAATCACCCTTCTTTGTTCCCTCTAACTCTTTACATTCCTGGTGGCCTCGTCCTTAAGAGTCTGATGTTATCACCAACCATGGGGCTTGTCGACCCGCATGGCCACACTCCCACACCTAGGTGGCCAAGAAGGCCAACGGCATCCTGGCTTGTATCAAGAATAGCGTGGCCAGCAGGAGCAGGGAGGTGATCATCCCCCTGCACTCTGCTCTGGTGAGGCCGCACCTCAAGTGCTGTGTTCAGCTGTGGGCCCCTCACCTCAAGAATGACATCGAGGCCCTGGAGCGTGTCCAGAGAAGGGCTACGAAGCTGGTGAAGGTCCCGGAACACAAGTCCTACGAGGGGCAGCTGAAGGAAGTGGGGTTGTTTAGTCTGGACAAGAGGAGGCTCAGGGGAGACCTTATTGCTCTCTACAGCTACCTGAAAGGAAGGTGTGGGGAGCTGGGGGTCGGCCTCTTCTCACAGATAACTAGTGACAGTACTAGAGGGAATGGCCTCAAGTTGTGCCAGGAGAGGTTCAGGTTTGAAATTAGGAGACATTTCTTCTCAGAAAGAGTAGTCAGGCATTGGAATGGGTTGCCCAGGGAGGTGGCGGAGTCTCCATCCTTGGAGGTGTTTATGGAAAGGGTAGATGTGATACTTAGGGACATGGTTTAATGGGCCATATTGGTGGTGGGTGGACAGTTGGACTAGATGACCTTAGAGGTTTTTTCCAGCCTTAATAATTCTATGATTCTATGAACTTTGGGCCCAATTCACAGTTAGTAGAATTTACTGGAACTCTGTCAATTTATGATATATAATATTACAGGTTTTTTGTTGTTGTTGTTGTTGTTTTTTTTAAAGTAGAAGAAGAGGAAAAAAGTGGTATTTCCTTAGGACAAGATCACAGATGACATTTCTTAGTTATGTCAGAAATTGGCATGAATATCAGGATATATACATAACACAGATAATTAAATGTGTATTGACCATATTAAAACAAAATGACTCAAAAATAAAAAATTCTGATGCTGTTTTCATTTTCTTCAAATGTATACAAGTACATATGTTTCAGAATGAACATATCCTTGATGCTTTCTCAATATAGAAGAGTTATGAATAAATAAATAAATAAAAATTAAATAAGCTACATATGTTTTCTTTATTAAATCTGTGTAGTTAAGATTTTAAACTATATTTAAAAAAAAAGCAAAAAGAATCAAAAAAGATGAGGTGATGTGGTATGTGTAGATGATAAAAAACTCTTAAGGAGGTACAAGAGTAACAAATCTGAATGCTAAAGTGTCTCAGAAATCGATCAAACAAACAAACAAACAAATCAATTAAATAAATATAATTCACTAAGCTCCACAGTCAGTATAAACATTAGGCAAGCAAAACCTCGTCAGTCCATGAAAGAACTTTCTTGCCTTAGCAACCACATATTGAGATTTCTAGATCTCTTGTATTTCTTACAGAAACAGAACACCAAGAGATAACAGTGTGAACTTGCTAAGGACTAATAATGTTCTCTAGGATGCTATGAAGCACAAAACCACTGAAGCTGATTTAAAATGCAATTTAAAATGATGAGAAATGTCCATTAAAATAACATATTCTTACATCAAGTGGTGTAAACAGAAGATCTACTTGTACTTGTGCTATCAGCAGAAGTAAATTGCACCCCACAACAGCCATGTGTGAAAAAAAACATATTCTTGATTCTGTGTGCAAGTTAATAAATATGCAGAGATCAATTGGTCAGGTTAAATTAACCTCATGCACTTCTGCAAATACTTCTTTTGGTCTACAGTTTTCCATTATGCAAATATATTTTTGGATATTTTTCTTGTGCATTTGCATTTTTTGTGGTTTATTTTTGGTTTTGTTTGTTGTTGTTGTTTTTAAGCCAGGCTGTGTTTCCATGTATGAAGTGTGTTCTTTTGATATGTAGATATTGCTTGGCTTGAAAAAACTGCCAACAACTCTGGTAAACTGAACAAAATTGTCTCTCAGTCTTGGGTCCCTTCCAGTCCATTTCTGCAGATAAGAAATGTGAAATTCTCTTTACTGTGAGCAGCGCATAGTCTTGTGTTATTCCAGAGGACACCGTTATGTTTTGAAAAGCCTTATCTATAAGTTGCAAAAACACAGTCTTCTCTGTTTGATTGGAGCATAAGACAACTTCTCTTCTTAATTACAACCGTGATTAAAGATTTTCCAACCTGATTGGCAGGCAGAGGGAGACATGGGGGCAAGAAGAAGGCAAGGAAGTAACCCATTCCAAAACTTTCGGCCAGCATATTATGCATCATCTCTTACACAAGTGTGTCTGAAAATGTCTCCCTTCAGCTCTCACTGTGCAAGGGGGAAAAACTACACTTCAGTTTGTTCCCTTCCATTCTGTCATGCAGTATTGGGCAGAGGGATCATGAGTCCTGTCCCCTTTGGGCTGTTTTGTACAAGTATGTCCCCTCCCACTGACATGAAAAGAACAGATTGCTGGGTAATTTATTAGTTTATAGACATGAAGACCCATACAAGAAGAGGAAGGTTCCTTACTCCTCACTTTCATGTATGAATGATAATCTATCCCCAGATTAAAAATCAAGACAGGAATGGTTAAATTAAACTAAACTAAACTAAACTAAACTTAACTAAACTAAACTAAAATAAAATAAAAAATATTAAAATAAATAAATAAATAAAATATTACATATGCACACACACACAAAAAAAAAAAAAAAAACTTGTTCTCTATGAATATGAGCATTTAAAAAAAAAAAAGTTTTTCTGTTACAATCATGACACAAATCAGGTCCAGACTATAAATTCCAGGCATCTGCAGACTCATCATACTCAGACTCATTTTTTATGTTGTTGATTGATATTGTTCTCAGAGGCTGGAGCAAGGTTCTAATTGGATACTTGTGGAATGAAGAGAGACCTAAACCATTGTTTCTGGAGATCTTGTGTGACGCTCAGTTAGTGCTTCATATGGATGCAAGCTAATGGTTTAAGACCCATTCTCACAAACTGCTGGATGTCTTCAGCACTCATTTACTTCGGTAAGAAGTGATGTACTTAACATCTGTCTCATTCTCCAGCTCTCCAGCAACGTGTAGTCGCTTAACTCTCATTGACTTGGGATTTTAAATGCCCATGAAATTTGCAATTTAGGGAGCCACATGCTGGAGGAGTGATACCAGAATTTCTGCACTTCAGTGTTATCTTTGATTTTTCTCAGCCTGCCTGCTAGCCCTTTTGTTACTGACTTTTTTTTTTTTTAAAGCAGCATTTTTTTTGTACAGAAATTTGCTACTAATTTAGCTGTTTCATTCCCCTTTTATTGCTCTCAGTTAGATTTCTTACATCTGGACCCTGCATCCCAGGTGTATTAGATCATATTAAAAGCCTTCCTTCTGCTCTTTGTTCTAACATGTGCTCTTTCAGCTGTAAAAGATACTGCACAGTAGTAGCACTTTGAACCAAAAGGTCAAAGAGCTTCCTGAATTAGCAATGGTCACTGCTGGTCTAGATATCAGCTTATTTGTTGTTTGGGTTTACCTGAAGTGTGCAGTTTGCCTGGCTGTTTTAGGAATTGTATTCAAAGGATTATTTGAAAAGGTTCATATCATTCGATCACTTGTTTAAAGACCAAAATCTGAAAGCAAGCCTGCTCTGTGGCTTTCTGACTTGTCTGACTTTAATTGTAAAGACAAACCCTTTGTAAAGGATTGCAGAGGGGCATTCAAACATTGAAAGTTTGGTTCCACTGTATCTGAGGACTTAGGTCTGATTCAAGATGAGAAGGGAAAGGAGGATTACAAGCTTAAAGCAAAGATAAAAATAAGTTTGAAACATGCTTACTGGAAGAAAGAGAAACAAGCTTGTCATGACCTTGCCACAGGGAAGAGAACAGGTTTACCAGGGGTTTCCAAGAAGGGTAAGACAAAGGCCATCTTGAAATTGTGATCCATTTGCTGCTTTAACCTGCCTCAAATTTAAGTGAGTCAGCTGTGGTTAAAGCAGTTAGAAATGGTGAAGTTTTATTTCTTCTTGAAAGTGCTATTGGTTATTTTTTTGCGTGAAAACAAAAGCAACCCTGTAACTAGATTTATTAAATTTATTTGTATAAATAAATTTGTATTATTAGTGCATTTTAAACGTATTTCAAAATAACATTCTTAACTTTGTGGAGACAACAGCTACACAGATCTGTGATGAAAACAAGAAAATGTACCGGTATCCCACACATTTCTGCAACACCAGAACACCATAAAAAGGGAGGAGGTAGGGGAGAAAACAACAACAAAATCCTCCCATTTAATCTACGCTGACTTTTCTGTTGACTTGGATTAATCAACTACAGTTGCATAGAAGCCAAAGGCGGGGGGGGGGGGGGGGGGGGGGGAGCGGGAATTTCTAACCAGACTTTCCTCTGTATTTCTGATAACCATAGCAGGCTGCCTTGCCAGCAGCAGAAACATATAAAGTTCAGTTTCTTTCCACAGTGAGATAAGAGGATCTTAACCAGTGACTGTGAGGACTGCGTTTCCTATTTCACGCTTAGTGCATAAAACTTTGGTTAACCCTCTTCATATGTCATGGACTCTTTAACAAGAAAGCTGCCACTACACCCTGCTCTGGAAATCTATTTCTTTTTGGATATTTCTTGTCTGATTTTTAATAAGGACTAAAATATTTTGCAGTAAGGTGGAAGACTTTCTTTTTCCATTTCCTATGTTTATATGTGGAGATGCATTCATTACACCTACAGGTTCCAGCCCTCTTATCTGCCGGCTTTCCTGGCTTTGAAGTTGCCATCCAGAGCTAGGACAGAGGACTTCTGAAAAAGCACTGTGAGGCTAAGAACTTAGTACTGCTTCCACTTGTAATTTGGCATTCAGCAGCTCCCTCATCCTTCTGGATTCTTCCTGCTTCTGGTACAAACAGGTTTCTATGCTTGCTGCATCTTCGTTTCATTCTCCGTGGGGATGCTTCTTAGTTTCTGGCCTGGTACCCATCACGACAGCATTCTTATTTTCTCTCCATAGGCAAGACTGATTACAGATACTTGAATATAGGTCTCATTAGGGAAAGTACTCACTGAATTTGAAAGTTTCATTGTGGTAAACAACTCTTATACTGATATTATTTGAGCGTCCTCTTCCAGATATTGGTCTGGTCAAATGAAATTCTGGCCCCAGTAAATCTGAGCCAAAACTCTGATTTCTCATACGTCTGCAGATTAAGGATTTTGCTTATAGCTATAACTGGTGTTAAAAAGATGCAAATAATTATCACAGTCATTTCAAAAGGTTCGTACTGTTCTTCATTTTATTGCTTTAGAGCTATTCCTTTATTCTGCTGATCTCACACTCCCCTTTGTGTTTTCTTCTATATCAGCCCAATGACTACAATAGTCTTGTAAAAACCTGATCCTGAAGGAAAAACGGAAAGTGACTATCAAATCTAATCTCCTATTTAAAGACACCTCATCCATTTCTACCTATAACTATTATATCCTTATAGCCATACATTCTCAATAGCTATATATCAGCTGTGAATACAAAATAGGTGGATACAAATGAGCCATATTTTGCATGGCTAAGCCACCTGGGTCCTCTGGTCAAGGTTGAACTGGGCTCAATGGTTACACTGTCTGCTGTAATAAATTAGTAGTGCTTTTCTGCTGTGCCTCTAGCTGTAATAAGTATACATGCATTATGGGTGTCACCCTGTCTCCGAGGACAATTTTAATATAGCTTAGACAATAGCCAGGCTAAATAAACAATGAACCAGTCACAATATAGAAAAACAGTGAAGGCTGCAGGGTATAGAGTTCAGCAAGGGAAAAGAAAAAAGCAAACAAAACATTAAAAAGATTAGCAAGCAACAATAAGAGAGACACTTATAACACCCCAGATAACCTGGGGTAGTCATTTGACATCAGTGTTTAGGATGTGTTTCAGCAAGGCTTATATGTTTAATATTAACATCTTGTTTAACGTTTATTAACCAACTTTGAATTACAGAAATGCACTAAAAGTTGAAATCAATTTTAATTGTTTGATGAATCAAGGCCTGGCGCTTTAAAGCATAACCCTAATAAACAGACTGAGGTTATCAAACTAAAGTAGCTCAATAATCACCATTACCAATACTCAGAAAAAATCATGGTCAATGGTGTAATGAATGTAAATCCAGAATGAATGAACATAAGAGTTCATTGATCCATGACTTCTGGTCAGTATGGCCTCTGACAGCACTGTATGTAGCGTAGTAAATTAGTGCCACAGTCCACACCCTCTCACAGAATATGCATACCTTCTTTTCTCTGGTCAAGGGCAGGAGATTTCACAGACTGGGAAAGGAAACCTTGATAGGTCTGGATTATTGTGTGTGAAGTTCTGTAGTTTACTTTCACCAAAGTAGTTGCCTTATCAGCATTCCATCAGAATTTCTTCATTTGGAATGGACTGGACCTCTCTACATATCTGTACACCACCAAACTCTGTGTGATACTTATCTGTAGCCTGTCTCTTAAACCAGTACTGAGTTAAGAATTATGAATTTTTCTATGTACTCCTTTAAAATATTCATCACAAATCTAAACTAATTAAGCTTTATAACTTATTGCATGGAGAGGCACTGTTTTTAATCTTTTTTTACAGAAAGGAAGCTAAACTACAAAGTCTTTAGGTCAAGGAGACATGAGTCCTTTAATTTTGGGACCCAGATTGGGATGCTTAGATCCCAATTTTCTAGGACATTTACTATTTTATAGCACTTAACATGCTCTTATATCTTGTTATTTACAGCATTCCAATCGGCCACAGTTATGTTTGTGAGACCCAACAGTTCTGCAAATGTGAAAGCTATCAAGTAGTTTACAAGGAAAATGAAGAGTACATACAGCAGTGAATTGCATAAGGTTGAAGTGACTTCCATAGCCCCATGCAGGCATTCTGGTAGGAGGCAAAAGTAGAAGCAATTTTCCAATAGGAGATTTAACTGTCTTACCCATCACACAATCTTTTTTTTTTTCTTGACATCCTAGCATCATTTTTAAATATCTTACAGATTCTTCAGCAAGGTTATTTTGTGCTTCACCTCTACATGAAGGGGGAAAAAAGGAAAAAAATAAATAAATAAAATAGTGTTTAGTGTCTCACACAGTGGGAGGAAATGGGTTGTGCTGGCAAAGTTGTGTTTGTGCTCATGGAAGGGTGAATGGAGAGGTATGGGGCAAGCTTCCATGCTGCTCAGCACCTGAAAAGAAGGGTAGGCAGAGTAGCCTCTCTGAAGCACATCAGCTTGAGGGGACTCTTGTAGGTGACAATGGAAGGTTTCCTAGCTCCCAGATGTAACTGAGAACCTGGTGGTCATATTCATCTCCACGGTGAGGTTAGGCACAACATTAGCAGAGCCTCGAGCACACTCACCAGCTCTGTGGCCCATTCTCCCATCAGAGGGCTTTGGATGCTCTTGTTCAGGGACAGCTCCCAGAACTTGGTCAGAGCTGCAGGAAGGACAGCTGTGAGGGACCTCGCTACGCTTGGAGCCGCTTTTGATCTCTGGCCTTCACTCAGGGTCCTTGAGCTGTGCCACAGCCATGCTTTGTACCTTCTAAACCTGAACTGCTGACCTATTGGTCTTGGCCCTAGACCTGGCCCAACACCGGGGTCATATCTATGATCCCTGGGCTGAGGCTGAACCAAGTCTCTGTTGCCAGCCCTGCCCTGCTCTTCTTATTGGCCACAGTGAGATGGCATTTTACCACCACCCATAGCCCCAGGCTCCCTTCCCCTACTCTCCAACAGACATGTACTAGCCCCTTTCATCTGATTAAAAAGGAAAACACATCTATGAGTCAAACAGAAACCACATTTTGCTCCAAAGAGATCCCATATTCAGGCAACTTGAAGATCAGAAGTAAGTCACAGCATCGCCAAAAGTGTCAGCCTTACTCAGTATGACTGTTCTTGTTCAATCTATACTTTTTCCTGATTTCCAATTGCTGTATTCACCAGTAGCCATAAGACATCTTGTCCCAGTGAAAATTTTTAATGCGCAAAACCATAGATTTGTTCTTAGCTTATTTCTTGGAAACGGTCGTACCTTTTGTAGTTGAAATATTCCCAAAATATGCAATCTGAGGCAGCTATCTGGCATCAGAAACTTCATCCTGAACAATTTAAGTCTAACAATATAATAAGCAAGAGTTTTATTGTGGAAATTGTTAGTCAGCCATAAATACAGGCATCATTTTCTATGTTACCTATAATAAAAAGGTAATACTTCTACCCATTTATTAAAGGCTGCTGAAGAAAAGGATTGCACATGTTATAGCATCACCTGTTCCAAGAACTATGAAGCAGTCACTTATATATAAAGCAAGTCTAAAATAGCTTATAAATGACAGCAGCAGAATACAAACTTAGACTTCCTTCAGGAGACTTTCTGTACTGATTTGTGGTAGCCTAGCATATGACTTAAATAACTGAATGCCATTACATTGGGGAAATATTACCACCGTCCCCAGAAACTCACCTAGCATTTACCTCGTAGAAAGCCTGCTTTGCTCTCAATAGAAACTACATGTCTTCATGGATGTCTTAATATATTACATAAGCATGATACACAAAATACATATAAGATACTCATTGCATCCAGTAAAATGCATTATTTAAAGACAGACCATGATTATCCCATCACTTTCAGATTTGATGTGGAAAACAAGAAGGTTATTTCTTCCTAACTCTCAGGAGGGAATTAGGGAATAAGATTAAAACAGAAAGTGTGAGACACACAGGAGATAACAGTGATTCTAATCTGTTTCATTATACACACATCTATGAATGGTACGTAATCTGTGTGAAAAAAAAAATAAAAATAAAAAATCGCTGTGATTATGTACTACAGTTATAGGAAATTTTGTGGGACTTTCTGAGTGTGGAGTTGTAACTCTCTGGAAATGTACATATTTTTCCTGGAATTATGACATGCTTTCATCTGACTCCAACGCAGAAGAAGTGAAAGACTTAGGAACCCAAGGCAGCTCAGTGCTCAGTGCCTTGTCCTGTTTTAAGTAAGTGTCCTGTTTTGTGCCTCATATCAACATCAGAGGAAGCTGTACTGCTACAAATTCATTGTGCTGGTTAGTATGAAGAGCTTACATCAAATGGAATAGTGTTTGTTTTAATCACTGACAAAGTGAGCTGTGGACATCATTGTAACCCATCCACACTACAAGGAATAGCCTTTGAGAGGACAGAGGGGCAGACCACTTGCCCCAGAACAAACTGCAGATTCAGTAGGTCCTTCAGTCCATTTGGAATCCATGGCTAAAAGCAGAGATAGTGGAGTGACCAAAATGTTTCCGATGTTACCGATCTGCCAGCTGAACAGGTGCATGACAGCTGATAAAAAGCTTGTATTATAGTCAGCTACCAGGAAGAATGAATCATGCCATTTACTTCTGATGAGAAAGAAGGATGCAGCTTCTCTCTGTCCTTACAGACATGGGGGAAGAGAGGAGTTGGGCATTGTGCCGGAACTCAACAAACAACTACTGCAACCTGTGAACATCTCTTTCATTTTACAGAAGCTGAGAAACGTGGGAGAGGATGGAAGTAGTGGTATATATTTTTACATTGAGGTGCCAAGAGTACTTCTGTAACACAGAATAGAACTGGTTAGAAGTGGGTGTGAATCCAGCAAATTAAATAGTTCTATAAAAATAATTCTATGAGTAGGCAAATTATTCCTGTATTTCAAGCCTTTTGCTTTTGTGTGTGTGTGTAGCTAGCTTGTTCATCCCTACATATATCACAATGTCAAACTGAGAAAAATAGAAAATGAGAGAGGACATGGAGAGGATGGAATACAGTCCTGGGAAAAACAGCTATAAAGACTCAAGCTGGGTCATGTAGATGCTAATAAGGATCTACGTGCAGGCAGACACAGATGTACATATTTGTGGGCCAAGGTACTCCTGGCAAGGTTTTTAGTGGAGGTAACTCATGAATGAATTTCCTGGTCCTCCTTTGCTGCAGTTTGTGGGCAGCAATGACTCATTCATCCCCAGTACTGAATCGTGAATAGAAGCAGTTCTTTAGGGAATAAAAACTTTTATGAAATTTTATAAGGAACTACCCTGGCAGTCTTCTCCTAATAAAGCACTCTAGGTAGAAGAAAAAAGTGTTGTTGTTTGCAGTCTTCCTAAACACCTGCTCCGTTGCCCATTATGCTCTGCCAATGGCAGTACTGCCAGACTGAATGGTGTAAAAACCATGGTTTGTGCCTCCAAATCATGAGATTAGTTTATGTATCATTAGATTTCTTTTTAAAGTTTTGGAGTCAAGCTACTTTGCCTTCCAGGATCTGAGCCATTAGCACAGCTGAATGAGTAGCAGTTTCTGAATATTCCAATAATATTTTTTGAATAATTTCCTATTCATAACACACATTATGAAATTGCCAGCTTGCTGATGAATTCGGTGTATTTGAAAAATGAGATGACTGCTGAGATGAACTGAGAGACATTTTGCCATACAGTGCTTTAGCTGCTGGAAATGATGCTAAAGGTGAACTGGAACCCAGAGTCGTCTTGGTAGATTAGTGCACCATTGTCTATCATTTTTATGAAACAACATTTTTTGAAGTCAGATATCATAAATCATTATTGATTTTCCTAAGAGAAAAATTTGTTCAAGTCTTTCTCCATGACCTTGTAATGCATTGCAAATGAGATGAGAAAGCACAGATTTTCTTGCACTGAAAACTGGCCAGAAGGAAGCAAGTACAGTGTTACAACTATGGAGGTGGTACTCTTTGATAGTATGAGTGTTATCTAAGCATACGCTGCTGTATATTGTCGTTTGCTACTACTTACCAACGATATTAGCAATTTGGATGAAACATAAATACATTGTACCAACAATAAATGCATTTTGCTGACATGACAATCTTCTTAATTATGGTAAGTTATACTCTAAAAAGCAACTACTTGGTAGCTAGAAGGAAATTCACACATAAGTCACCCAGACTTGAAGTACACACTATTCATAGAACCTTAGTTCCCATGTAGAAGGGGCATTTCTGGGGTTAATTTGGCCAAGGATATAAATTTGTCAATTGCATTGTGCACTTCTGCCAAATGCAAATACAGAAATACAATAGGATGCAGTTTTCATGAGTGGTGTAGAGTGTATGACAAAATCCCTTTTCAGTGACTAAATAACAGCTCAATAAATAATCTTGCTAAAGGGAAGGAATTTATTGTTTTTAAAGGTGAGGTGTGTGAAAGCTTCTATTGTACTTGATTTCCTCCACCTCCTTTTTTTCACAACATAGAGTTATAGAGTGGAAAAATATAATTAATAGTTTGGGATTTCTGAAGCCCTGACATAAAAAAAAAAAAAAACAAAACAAAAAAAAAAAAAAACCTTGCACAAACTGGCTTGTCTCCATCAACAAAAATTAAATTTCAGAGGAACCTAAAGGAAGATTTAAACCTTTCATTATGGGAAACAATAAGCACTATTGAAATGTCTGTCTTGCCACAAATAAATGATCTAATATATCACTTGGTAAGGAATGGATGATTACACTCCTTCAGAACCTGATAAGCTCTTCCCAAATTCAGCTCTTCTAAAGAGGTTACAAAAAATACTTCTATCAAACAGCTGATAAAAAGTGAAAGGAAATACTTTTTAGAAAGCACATGCAATTAATCTGGGGAAATCGTTGTGAAAGGATGTTATAGAAACTAATTGATTACTGGATCTCTAACATGGTGAGATCTGAATATGAACAATGAGAATACTCAGCACCACATTGAACCTGAGACAAAAATGTAGGATTGTGTACCCTCAAGCTTCAGTGTGGAAGCCAGCAACTAACGGATCATGGGTAAGACAAAACTCTGTATGCAGATTAATTCATAATTATCCACTGATAGCCCTCTGAATCATGTACAAGAGACATTGCACAGGACTGAGCCATCTCTGGTACAATGTCATACTTAGTATCCACTTTCCCTAAAACTCCCTTCTGCAGTCAAGACAGGGCATCCCTCATGCTTGGATTGATGGGAGAAAAAGACGGCCATGTGGGCTCTCCTACATGAATATATGTGAGCTGTTTCAGGCAAGGTTCATGTTTCATACAGGACAATAGTTTTGCCAAAGCTCTTCCCAGCAAAAAGCCTCTACCTGCAGTGCAGCCTGAAGTCATCAAAAGGATAATTAGCAGCTGTTTAGTTTTTGTTTTGCCCTTGATCTAGGTCCTTCTGTGTATGCTTAGTAGTTTCAACAAGAATGGATCCCTTACTCTCATTGTGCTTTTCCAGTTATAGCATAAGTATGGCTTTGGAAGGACTCTCTTCGACTCCAGACTTTGGATCAGGTCTTCTATAAATATCATGTACATGTCTTTTTAAAATCTGTTTTTAATGTTAATAGGTCTAGCAACTTTTGTGAATAGATAAAAATCTGACATATTAATAAAGGACTGGGACATCATTTCCATGCATGATTTTATATACATATATATAATATATATATTTAGCCCCATATATATATATGGAGCTAAATTATCCTACTAAAATATAAACATTGTGATTAGCACTCGAATTACTTCTTACAGTTCCAAAATAATTAAATAACGAGGGAAAAAAATGTTCACTCACTGCATAATGAATCCATCCAACAGGGCACAATAGACACAGTCATATTAAAACCTGGATCATTACCCTTCTTTTCCTGCAATTAAGGGCTCCACAGGATGTGGATGTTCCATTGATATCAGTCAGTCTAATAACACTTTAATTATTTTTAAAAGTCAGATAAGACATGCAGAATCTGAAATAATACTAGCTCAATATTGTCATCCAGACACGTCGGCTTACCTTCTCCCTGCTTGCATACACTTTTAGAAAATATGTGACCAGAACATGAGTGCAAGTACCACATGCTCTAATGCTGTCTTACTGAGAAGTAACCCTATGTCTATCATGTCATTTGTTTCCTTTAACTGTTCCTTGGGGATTAGTTTGACTAGCCTATTGCTTCATGTTTGGATAATGTGACTAATCCTTTCCAGTTTCATTATTCTAATCACTTGCAAGCTGGCTCCCTTTTGCTTGCCTATATGGCAGCCAGACAGTGCTTCTTTCCTTTGTAAAGTGGCATGCACTAAAAATGCAGAACACCTTTTTTGTAGCTTCCATTTAAAAGCCAGGTTTGGCAGCTGGTTTAGTGTATGTTTCAAAACTACATAGACAGAAGGGCCTTTGGGAGATGATGCTTTGCATCAGGCTGTCTTCTTAGATCAGTGCAGACTTTTTAGATTTTCACTTCCAATTGCATTCTATCCATAATTTCTGTGTTTAATTGCTAGCTATAAATGTGCATGCTACTGAAATATCTGAAAACTTTGAAAGATTTCATTTTAAAGTGTCCCTCTGGTGACATAATACATTTTGTAAGAAAAAAAAGATATGTTGGTATTACATCCAGTCTGCAAACTCCCTCTATGATTTCCATGTCATGTTTGCACAGTTTACTAGCAAAAACATGTTTTTTCTGTCCTCTCTATTTCAAATCCAGTGTAACTTATTTAAAAAAAAAAAAAAAGTCAACCACCATTTTGTTCTGCTTTATACCTAAACCCATGAAAGTCATCATAAATGGCCTGAGAAAAGAAATTTAGGCACCACTACAATGAATATGGAATGTGTCTTAAATGATGAAGCAAGAACCAGAGAAGGAAGAAAACAGTTTGTCATCTAGGAAAGGTAAAATATTTGGAAAATCACAGGGAGCAATCAGATTGTACTTCCATGATCACTACAAGAATTTGCAACACAAATACTTTTCAGTATTTTCAACTTATTGATGGATTTCTTAGCTTCAGATACCATAAAACTGAGACAATCATTCATACATACCTGACTGCTCATATTGAAGACATGTAAAACTCTTTTTTTCGTTTGTCATGAGCTAAATACCACTCACTACCCCCAGTTTAAAGATGAGAAAACTGAGCTGTAAAGAGGTGAATTGACAGCTCTGAAATTTTATCCTCAGTTACCATGACCTAAATTGAACTTCTCATATCTTATGTATACGTGCACTTTTTTAAATGCTGTTTACTGGAAGAATGTTAATCTTTTTCTCTTTTGGTCAGAAATTCAAATCATATATTGGTCTGATGCAAATAATGATGGAATGAATTTAAAAATCATACACGTCAAATTCCACCTGGTGATATTTCAAGTGGCTTGATTTCTTCAGAAAATATCCTGACTACATCTATTTGGTTTCACTTTCAAATTATCTATAGCATCAGTCTAAATATACACTCTCCAACTGATAATATCTATTGGACACAGAAACTTTGGTCTTCCTATCTTTTGCCAACGGGAACCACTCACTTCTAAATAAAATACTTCAGCCACCATTTAGCATTGTCCAAGAGTTTTTCAGCACACAGATTATGTTTTGGAATTATGGCTGTGAGACAGTATTGAATGATTTTCTTTTGTGAATACGGTATGATTTTGTGCTTTCTGCTTTGCGCATGGACAGCCATTTGTGCATTGATTCAGTGTAGTAAAATCTGTCTGGTCCTATAAGAACAGTCTATTTCAGACGAAAACCTATAAAGATATTCTGGAAAAGACTCAGGGAAGACCTCTAACAATGGTTCTGAACATTAATTGCTTCTCAAATATGGACCTATCTTCCAGGACAATAAACAGTAAATAATGAGACAAACATTACAATCCATGTGATTTAAATAATCCATTGCGAGTACATAGGAAAGAAGAGAGAAGGAATAAAGTGGGTTGTGCTTTGGCCCGCAATGCAAATCGTAATAATAATGTGAAAATTAGATTGATGATTCTATGTCAGCCACCATTCAAGTCCATTGCCATTCAACTGCCTATGTATTATATGATGATGATACTTGACAGTATATAGTGTTATGGTCTGCAATGTCAAAAATGTCTAAGTTTCACATCAGATACGTATACATCAACTCACACGCATCAGCTAAACAAAACAAAAATAAAAACTCATGCCTGGCTCAGTTGACAGGATGATCTGGTTGTAAAAACAGACTTCCCTAAGGCTAGAGTTGAGTTGAATTACAGATCTATGGTGAATCCTATATGTTTAACTGATTCAAGCCACACTGGTAGCTTCCTTCTTGAATTAAATTGGCCTTAGCATATTGAAAAAATAAAGGGGAAGGGGGGGGATGGGATAGGGCAAAATGGACCAACACTTCAAATTTTCATAGGTACTCCTTTGCCTTAAATATGCTATGGGTTCCATTTTTTTTTTTGGGGGGGGGGAGTGGAGCAGAATGTTTATTTTCTATGTTGCTAGCTAAATCTATGTCAAGAATGAAAGGCTTAACTGAATGGGAAAAAAAAAAAGGCAGATGGTGATTTTTCAAGCAGTTAATTGAAAGCTGGTTAATTGTTTCTATTGCACTCTGATGGAGGGATATAGATGAAATAAGAAGCAAACTACATGATAGCATCAGGGTTTACCAAACCTTTCCATCTGTCTAAACTGATGCCAGGAGAAGCAATCAATATGTAAGAGTTTGCAACAGTTTAGTTATGTGATTTTATAAAGAAGATGGACTTGAAACTTCTCTTAGTTACAATATTCATTCAACAAACTACAGTGCTGTTATTATCCATTTAAAATGACATAAATGAAAACATAACCCTAACATATGCATTTTTACAACAGTCTTGTGATTTAAATGGTCCATTGTAACAGGCTAAGACCTTTAGTAAAATTAATTCCACTTACATTAACATGAAAATGGCATGCTTTTACTCTGATGTATTTCTGTGTATGCAGAGTCCTTGTATACTTCTTTCAGGTAAAAAAAAAATATATATATATATATATATTGTTTTGCCTTGAATTTGCAGAGTTGAACTTACAGAGAAAGCTTATGATAACATCTTGCTTAATGCATTACAGTATTCTTGGAAGGTTCAGAACTGCTTCACAGGAGACCAAAAGCTTTTACAGGGCAAAAAGTTGTCTTTGAGTTGTATATTTGATGATACTGGGGAAGGAAGGAAGGAAGGAAGGAAGGAAGGAAGGAAGGAAGGAAGGAAGGAAGGAAGGAAGGAAGGAAGGAAGGAAGGAAGGAAGGAAGGAAGGAAGGAAGGAAGGAAGGAAGGAAGGAGGGAAGGAAGGAAGGAAGGAAGGAAGGAAGGAAGGAAGGAAGGAAGGAAGGAAGGAAGGAAGGAAGGAAGGAAGGAAGGAAGGAAGGAAGGAAGGAAGGAAGGAAGGAAGGAAGGAAAGGAAGGAAAGGAAGGAAGGAAAATAATTTTTTTTTTATTAAGTGTCTGGAAGAGTTTCATTTATGGAAAAGTTATCTTTATATATAGTGAAGACTTTCAATGACTTCTTACTGTGCTTCTGTCTTAATGCTGGTATAAAATCAGTTGAAGATAATACAGACTACAACTTGACTGGTCTGTGGAAGAAACGGATCTTTGATGTGCATTTGAGTGTAGGATTTCTGGGCCATTTTCATGGCTTTTGGGTTTTCTAAATACAGCTTATGTTGTTTAATATTACTTTACAAGCACCCATAAGTCTCAGCTTGGATTAAAACATCATGTTGGAGAATTGTGGCTATGTTATCTTTTCCTTTTGGTGACCCTCACTGATCAAGGGATTTTAAATACTTTGGTGACTCTGGACCTAAGCAGCCTTGTCTGCATTAAGGAAAAGAATGTAAGAATTTGCTTATATGACTGTAGCTCATGAGAAAAATTATACTGATCTTGAAAGGCTGTTTCTGCTCTTTAAAATGCCATTTTCTATTTCATTTATTGTTGTGTGTAATCTCTGTTTTGTTAAGTGCAAGTAATAGTTAGCTAATGTATAAGGAGACTTCTTTAAACCCACCTCATATTAAGCCACGCTTTAGCTTTATCAACATTTTATAGAAAGACTGTGAATTTGAAAATAATAGGCTCTATGTTTGACAGCTTTCCCTTTACCATCTGCTTTATGTGTTTTCTCAAAACTCCTTGTCATATACTAAGTTAAGAGAAACGAAAAAGCACAGATAAATATTTGGGACACTATTTCATAGTCATATGACTGCTTAGCTTCTCTGTTTGTTAATGTCAAGTTCAGTTTAAGACTACATGATAGTCAAAGCAAAATAAGACAAAGCAAAACAAAACAAAACATAATAAACCTTTACTGTAACTACTACAGAATTTTTCTAAGAGCAATTAAAAAGAATTATGACCTTGAATCAATAATCTAGTTTGCTTTATATCTTAATCTTGAAAAGATTTAAATGAAGATAATTCAGAACTTGAATTAGATTATTCACAACTTAAACCACAACTATATCTCATCATCTCTATCATATGGATGTGTTTTTCCCATTAAAAATAAAAAGGAAAATACATTATAGATTAACTTCTAACACGAGTAAGGATGGAAGAGAATGTGACAGCAACCTCCCTTGCTGCTATTTGCCAACTGATTCTACTTAAATCCAAATTCTTCAGTTATTAAGGACAGTGAAAGTTTGCCTTTGATTTGGTTTGAGCCATGATTTAGCTATTTGGAATACAATCAGATGCATGGCACCGCCTGTTTGTGTGTGATCATTGGATATGCCGTACAGTGAAGCAGCAAGTATTCCTCTGGAATGGAAGCAAGTCTTTGACAAATACTGGAAACAACCACAGAGGGCTTAAAGTTTCTTTTGCTTGGTGGGAAGGGAAGAATGACAAATTAAGTAACAAAAACTCAGTCCTGCTAGCTCTGATCATTGTGTGCTTGACCCAGCAAAGCATATGCATAGGTTTAAACACATGAATAATCCTACTAAAATCAACACTTTTCCTCAGTAGTATGATGCAAAGAAATAAGAACTTATTAAATCCTGTAATCATTTTATCTCTGCTGCATGCATATGATCCGTGGGTGTTGTTTTCAATTTGTTGTAAATTTGTGTAAAACATTGTTTAAACACTAGCAATTCTTCTGTTTCATCACTTAAAGCCAACTACTTTTTTTTTTTTTTTTTTTACAAAAACACTACTAAAAGTCTAAATCAGAGTGGGGAAAAAAAACAAGGATTCATGCTCAGATTCATGATCTGATTTTTAGAAATATTCTCTGTGCATATAGTTCTCTCTTTTGTTATGGTAATTTTACATTATATCTCAAAAAGCATATGGACAGTGGATTGGTATAATCTAAAAATTCCAATCGTGAAATAGAATCGTCATTTTCATTGTCAACAACAAAGTCATTGTGTTGCATCGCCAGTTTTTAATGCGAACAGAAAGGAGTGATATCAGTTAGTATTAAACAAATCTCACTCAACAATTTTTGACCATAACAAAAGCTTTTAACTACAAAAACTATTATTTTAGAAGTGAGAAGCATGTCACAGTTTTTATACCTGTATGCACATGAATTAGAGAAGTGTAGCACAGAATAATATAGACAATAAGATTTTTCACTAATATTCTAAACATCTGAGCATGCTTCTTAAATGTTATCATATAACAAAACTCTGGACTTACTGAGTCTTTACATAGGCAGTCTTTACATAGGCATTTTAATATATTTTTCTTTATAAATTTATATATATATTTATACACACACACGTATATATATATTTCTCTCTAACTAAGCAGTTTACTCTATAGAGGTACCTTTAGAATCTCAGGCCAGTGTTGAAGATTTTCTCTGAATTGTGTAAGTGCTTGCACATTTGTAAAACATATATGGATAGAATTTCAATGAAATCCAAATAACCCCATTATTTTACATGTGCAAAAAATAGTCTGACTGGACTGCCAGTCTGTTTGCTATATTTAACAATTAGTTTAATACACAGGCTCCTTGAGGACAAAAGACAGAAGGGCTGCCAATTTTCTGTATGGTTGGTAGATCACTCATAGCCTCAGGCTAATGAGCTATAGTTTATTTCTCTGACCCCTTCCTGAAATGCCTGTAACGGCGTTTGAAGTGTGGTTCCAGGGTTGCTATCATCCATCCTGATTTCACATTTCTAATTAGGCCAAATATATTCTAATCAAAACAAAGAAAATATGAAAATGCTCTGGTATGAGTAGAGTGATAATGATGCTCTTCACTGACAACAGGATCAAAAATAAAACAAGGAAGGGCAACAGTGAAATACAGATGTGTTTTTGGAAGAGATTTCAAAAAGAGCTCAGCACCAAACAGTTCCTATTTAACAGCCTAATGACATTGGTTGCATTTTTAGAAGTCATCAGCACTACTGACAATTTTATTCAAATATGATAAGGGGAAAAGAGTTCATTGACCCTAGTCGTGGGAATTACTTTTCAAAGTCTGATCTGAAATAATTTACATACTAGATTTAAAGGGCTCTCATAAAATGCATATATATATATAAAACAACCTCAGATATTCATTCTGATATGAACAAATGGCAGCCTAATAGTTCACGGTAGCACAGTTACCCAGGCCCTGATTCATCAAGCGAGCTCAGACCACACAATGATCCTTTTGGTTATCTGTGATGGGGTGCCTCTGTGCACATACATACACACACACCTTTAGTGAGAACACATGGAGTGTGAACCTTTGTAGTTGGTGGATTTATCAAGTGGAAATATTTCTTAAATTTATAGGGAGTATAGGTGTATAGGGTGTGAAGGGAGACACATTCTGCAGTGGAACAGGGGATCATCGCGGGCAGGTGCTTTTCTGCATCAAGGCCACGCGAGGCAGCTGAGGGAGCTGCCAGGACCCGGCAGCCCTCATGAGGTTGGCTGACAAGGCACAGGTGGAGCCAGCAGTCCCCCTGCTGTACATTGCCAGTCCCTACGGAGCATGAGTGACCAGGAGTGTGGTGAACAGGACGGGCAAACAGGGCGTGGTGCTTCAGTTAGGGCTTGGTGCATCAGTTAGGTTGTGGCGTGGCAGTTAGGGTGTGGCGTGGCAGTTTGCACAGCAGTTCACAGAGGGAGGGCGCTCTCACCGCTGTCTTCCAACAGCGGTTGTAACCTGGTCGCGAAGAGCCCAGCCATGATATCCATCCCGCAGAAAGCTGTGGCCTCTGCATCCCTTGCGGCCTCTCCAGCCACAGTTACCGATGTGGCTAACCCAGACAGAGGTCTTGGGGAAACACGTGGCCGGACAGGTTTTGGGCTGCAGGGTGTGCCCGAGTCTTCTGTCAGTGTCTGATAGCAGCAGCACTGGGTATGCCTGTGGGAGGTGTGCCCAGGTTGAAGAACTGCTTAGCCTGGTGGCAGAGCTTCAGGAGGAGGTGAGCAGGCTGAGGAGCATCAGGGAGTCAGAGAGGGAAATTGACTGGTGGAAGCATACTCTACCCTCTCTGAGACAGACTCATGAGCCAGCCACCACACAAGAAACAAAGATTCCTCTATCCCACCAGGCAGCCACTACACAAAAGACAAAAGTTTCCCCATCCCACCAGGCAGTAGGAGGGGACCTAGGCCAAGGTGGGGAATGGAAGCAGGTTTCTGCTCCGGGTGGTAGCTGAGCCCCCTCCCTGCCTACCTCATTTTCCCAGCTACCCTTACTCAACAGGTATGAGGCTCTAGAACTTGACAGTCAAGCAAACGATGATAGAAGAAAGCCCATCCAGGTTGGAAGGGGTGCCTAAGGCAAGGCAACCTACCCCCAGCATTACTACATCTTCCATCAAGAAATAAAGAAGGTTTATCATCATAGGGGACTCCCTTCTGAAAGGAACCGAGGGCCTGATTTGCCATCCGGACCCAACCCACAGGGAGGCCTGCTGGATTCCTGGAGCTTGGATAAGAGACATTGCAAGAAAAGTCGCTCGCCTGGTACGGTAATGATGAGGTAGCAAGGAAAATCCAAGGGCAATCAAAAGGGTCTTTTACGGCTTTGGGGTGACTGGTTAAAGGATCAGGGGCACAGGTTGTGTTTGCCTCTGTCTTTCCAATAGGAGGGATCAATGTTGACAGGCAGACACGTCTCATCAATACGTGGCTCTGAGACTGGTGCCACTGGCAGAACTTTGGGTTTGTTGATCACAGGAAGGTCTATGCAACACCAGGTCTGCTGGCACCAGATGGGATGCACCTCTCTCAGAGGGGGGAAAGGATTTTTGCCCAGGAGTTGTTAGGGCTGATAGATTGGGCTTTAAACTAGAGTTGAAATGGAAAAGGGATAAAACCAGTCCCGCCAGTGACACACTAAGGAATGGCATGCAAGAATCAGAGCAACTGTGTGCTAGTGAGGTCCTTCGATCTGCTCCACAAGGTGCTGCGTACAATGAGGCACATTTGAAGTGCTTCTACACCAATGCACGCAGCATGAGGAATAAACTAGAGGAGCTAGAAGTCTTGACCCAATCTCAGAGCTTTGATATCATTGGCATAAGGGAACCTGGTGGGATGAGTCCTGTGACTGGTGTGTTGCAATAGATGGTTACAGGCTCCTCAGGAGGGACATGCAGGGCAGATGAGGCAGGGGGTTAGTGCTGTATGTAAAGGGGGGGCTAAACTGTGTGGAGCTTGCAGTTGGTAATGGCAAAGATGAGAGCCTCTGAGTAAGGATTAAGGGACAAACAAATAAAGGGGATGTCTTCATGGGAGTCTATGACAGACCACCTGGCCAGGATGATGACACCCATGAATTATTCTTTGAGGAACCAAGAGATACCTCAAGATCAACTGCCCTTGTCCTTATGGGAGACTTCAACTTGCCAGACATTAACTGGGATTACCACACAGCTGACACGAGCAGGTCCAGGAGGTTCCTAAAGCATCTCAGTGACAACTTCCTGTTTCAGGTGCTAAGGAAGCCATCTAGGAAAGGTGTCCTCCTAGATCTGTTGCTGGAGAACAGAGAGGGTCTTGTGGGGGATGTGGCAATTGACGGCTGTCTTGGTCATAGTGATGATGAAACGGTTGAGTTTAAAATTTTTGGTGACAGGAGGAAAACTGCCATAAAAACTTCAGCCCTGGATATGGGGAGAGCAGACTTCAGGCTGCTCAGGGAACTAGTTAGCAAGGTCCCTTGGGAAACTGCTTTTGAAGGCATTGGCATCCATCCGTGCTTGTCAGCCTTTAAGAACTGCCTCCTAAAAGGCAGTAATTCCAGAGGTAATTCCAAAGTACCAGAAGTAAAGCAGGTGGGGCAGAAGTCCAGCTTGGTTGACCAGGGATCTTCTTCTTCTGGAGCTTAGGCAGAAAAAGAAAGTGTATGGCTGCTGGAAGCAGGGTCAGGCAACACAGAAGGACTACAGGGATGCTGTTCAGATTTGTAGGAAGAAAATTCATGCAGCCAAAGCCCAATTAGAGTTGAAGCTGGCCAGGTCTGTGGGAGACAATAAAAAAGTTGTTTTTTAAATACATGAACAAAAAAGGAGGACCAGAGAAAACATAGGTCCACTACTTGATGGGGATGGCCACCTCACAAACAAAGATATAGGCAAAGCAGAGACGTTAAATGCCTTCTTTGCCTCTGTCTTCAACCCCAGTTATGGGCTTTGTGACCCTGTGTGCCCTGAGCTAGAGGACCGTGACGGTGGGAATGATAAACTCCCAGCCAACCATGAACATGTGTGGGATTTTCTGCTCCACCTGGATCCATACAAGTCCATGGGTCTGGATGGGATTCATCCCAGGGTGCTCAGAGAGCTGGCTGACTTCACTGTGGGACCTCTTTCAATTATTTTTCAATGGTCTTGGGAATCTGGAGAGGTCCCAGTAGACTAGAAGCTGGCAAATGTTGTGACAAAAACGTTGTGACAAGGGCAAGAAAGAAGACCCTGGTAACTACAGGCCTGTCAGTCTCACATCAGTGACTGGTAAAATTATGGAGATTATCCTGGGAGTTATTGAAGTGCACCTAGGGTGCACAGCCAACATGGGTTCGTGAGGGGTAGGTCCTGTTTAACAAATCTGATTTCTTTTTATGATAAGATCACCCATCTAGTTTATCAAGGGAAACCAATTGATGTAATCTTTTCGGATTTCAGTAAAGTTTTTGATACGGTTTCTCATAGTATCCTACTGGACAAAATATCCAACATACAGCTAGACAAAAACGTCATACTATGGGTGAACAATTGGCTGATGGATAGGCTCAAAGGGTTATGGTAAATGGGGCCGCATCAGGCTGGTGGCCAGTCACCAGTGGGGTCCCCAACGCTCCATTTTAGGGCCAGTTCTTTTCAATGTTTTCATAAACAATTTGGATGTAGGACTAGAAGGTGTTTTGAGTAAGTTTGCTGATGATACTAAACTGGTAGAAGTTGTTGACTCTGATGAGGATGGAAAGGCCAGAGAGATCTGGACAGATTGGAGAGATGGGCAATCACCTACCGCATGAAGTTTAACAAGAGTGGGTGCTGGGTCCTGCATCTAGGAAGGCACAACCCTAGCTATATGTAGAGACTGGGGGGCGAGATGCTAGAGAGCATCCCCTCAGAGAGGAATCTGGGGGTTTTGGTTAATAGCAAGTTGAATATGAGCCAGCAGTGTGTCCTGGCAGCCAGGAGGGCCAACCGTATCCTGGGGTGCATCGAGCACGGCATTGCTAGTTGGTCAAGGGAAGTAATTTTCCCACTCTAGTCTGCGCTGGTGTGACCTCACCATGAGTACTGTGTGCAGTTCTGGGCACCAGAGTAGAAAAAGAATGTGAAACTGTTGGAGAGTGTCCAGAGAAGTGCTACAAAGTGGTGAAGGGCCTAGAGGGGAAGATGTACGAGGAGCATCTGAGGCAACTTAGGCTGTTCAGCCTGGAAAAGAGGAGGCTGAGGGGAGACCTCATCATGGCCTACAGCTTCCTCATGAGGGGGAGTGGAGGGGCAGGCGCCGATCTGTTCTCTTTAGTCACCAGTGACAGGACCCGAGGGAATGGAGTCAGGCTACAACAGGGGAGGTTCAGGTTGCACATCAGGAAAAGGTTCTTCACTGAGAGGGTGGTCACACAATGGAACAGGCTCCCCAGGGATGTACTCATGGCAGCAAGCCTGTCAGAGTTTAAGAAGTGTTTGGACTATGCTCTTAGTCATATGGTCTGAATTTTTGTGTAGACCTGTGTAGAGCCAGGAGTTAGACTCGATGAGCCTTATGGGTCCCTTCCAACTTGGGATATTCTATGATTCTATGATTTTATGATTTAACTTTCTGGACACTTTCTTGACATTCAGTATTTGGGGGGATTTACTGATTACTGCTTAAACTGAAATTCTTTGCAATAAATTCAAGACTGACCAATGCTAATGTGAAAAGTGCTTCAAAACACAGATATCAGGGTTGGTAGTTATTTTCTGTTTTGTTGTTGTTGTTGTTCTGGTTTTCTTTTTGAATAGAATAATAAATCCAATCAAAAAAAATCTGCCTGAAATAAATTCTTGATCAGTGAAGAGAATATTCAACAAGTTGTATCACAATCGCCACAGTCTTTCAAAATAAGTAACTAAGGATTTAATATGAAATGCATTGTTGAGGATTCTCCTTGTCCTAAATCCCCCCCTTTTCATCCTCCCTTCTTTTCTTCTTCTCTCTTCCCTACCTGTCATCTTTGTTCTCACCCTCTCTTTCTCTCTTTCTCCTCTCCCCTTTTTTTTTTTTTTCCCAATCTCTTTCTAATTTTCCTTTCATCTGCTCTGCCTCTGCTGCCATTCAAGGTTTCACAGATGAGGTTTGCTATGGTGGTTACTATTGTGTTTCTGCATCTGCTCTGAAAGAAATTTCATTTAAGCTTGAAACAAATGCATGCCGGTGGCCCAGAAGTCATTTGCCACAAATGTTTTTAAGAGCCTTGCAAATTGAAATACAGCTTTTGATTCATTGAAATTATGGTGATTGACTCCTAGTCCTCCTCTTCCAGCCTCAGAATTAAGTGTAGATAAATGCAGCTCAGCTTGTTTTTTTCCTGAAATAAGTTTCTACAATGACACTTGCACCCTGGGACACATTTTTCCCTGGAGGACAGCTTTGCTTTACTGAACTACTCACATTTCGCAAGGCAGTGGCTCAGTTGTGTCAATTCTGCCTGCATCTGCAATATTTTCAAAGGGTCTGAAGCCTGAACTACTTTAGGAGACTTGAAGGAAGCAACCCCTGTGCTTGGCTATCGTATTGCACTGGTGACACATGACACTCTGTGTGTACCTGCCGAGTTCAATATTGTGAAAACTGACGCTCTTATTCTTGAAATGGGCCTTTTGACTGCTTTAAACCTTTACGTTGTTAATGGACGTGTTTCTTCCCCAACAGAACTGAATAAACCTCCTTGTTTAACCTCTGTCTCCGTTGTGACAGGCTGTGCTGAGTCCGACACTGAACTGTGCTCTAGTACTGGTGCATAAGAAAAGAAGTGATTCCCATACAACAGGAACTTAGATGTTTGATTTTGTCTGGAAAAAAAAAAAAAAAAAAAAAAAAAAAAAAAAAAAAAAAAGCTGTCCTAGGAGCTACAAAAGCAAGAAATGAATGGCTTCATAGAATGCAGTAACTCCCAGAGCAGGTGTTTCAAACTCTTGCTACTAAGAAAAAAAGAGATGGTTTCATGCATCTGAACTTATGCAAGCTGAATAAAATGATTTTGCAGGACAATCACACACTCCCACAGCCAGGAGGACAGTAAATGCAAGTGATATATTCTTTTGTCATAGTGATGTCACATACCACAGGTGTTACCACTCTGATTTTGACAAGTGTCCATTTATTCCATTCCTGAGTCCCCCAGCGCAGCTAATAACAGATGCTTCTGATGGATACTGTAGAGACACACCGTAAAATAGCTGGGGAGAACAGCTTAGAGAGAAAATACTTCTTCAACTTCTTTGTCAGAGGTTAGCTTATTCTGTTTCAAGGTACATTCATAATGTAATTTGAATATTCTGACTGTTTGATACATGGGACAAATTTTGCAGAACATTCTGGGCACATGTTTCAGTCACATGCTTTGTAAAACTCACCAACAGGAGGTCAGAGGCACTTTCACACTGACTCTCTGGATTTATACTTTTACTTAATGTTGCCCAGAGAAAGATGATGCTGATTTTGCAAAGCTGTTCTTGGGTCTGTTGTTACTGCATAGTTTTGTTGTGCTTTAGAATAAACCAGCAGACTCTGAAGAGAATTTCTGTATCGTATTGTACACACGAAGTTAGTTGGAAATTGATTTTTTTTTCAATATGGCAATTTAAAAGGATGAAATGATTTTAAGATGCCTGATCTCAAACAGAAGCATTAACTCCATTCCTAGGCTACATATTAATATCCAGACAAGAAGCTGTGGATTCTGTGGTCCTGCCTGCGATCATTTGCAATCAGACCTTTTCCTCTCAAGTTTATTGCAAACTTCCAGCAACTATGGAAGTGCTGTGTGGTATTTTTACTTGTATCCTATTATCCTCAGACTAATAATACATGTTATTTTTCTAAGATAACTAATTCCCAATAGCTAAAACTAATTTATACATTTGGTGATAAACATTAAAATTGTGATATAAGACAGTTCCTTCCACATCTAAAATAAGTGAATTCTACAATGCATAAAATATTTATTAAGATACATAAACTTATTGTCTTGCTTTGTTTTGTTTTTATTAAATAAATTAATTGAGAAAGAACACAAAGCTTTTATTGATCAAAGGGATCATCAGTACAACCAAAGTTGTCAAGAATATTGAACTGCAACTCCATGAAAATTTCTAAGTTTTCAGAAATATTTTCTTCAGGGCAATTTTTTCTTTTGCTAAATCACCTTGGGAGCACAGAGTCTGCTGCTGATATGGTGTTTGCATGTGGGGCCTGGAAACCCTGAGAGCCTAAGGAGTAATGAAGGTGGGACCATGGCAGACACTGCTCCCACAATATCAAGCTTTTAGTTCTATGAAACAGTCTAGCAGTTGCTAAAGGAGACAGGTGCCTGGGAAGTGACCTGTGCCAACTGTAAGGAAACAGGTGCCTTTATGGTCAACTGTCAGCAGCAGGGCTTCTGAAGAGTTCAGTTCTTGAAGGTAAGAGATTCCCACCAGCCAGCCAGCCAGCCAATTGCATGGAGGGAAAATGAACCACCTACCTTTCTGAAGAGTATCCTAGTGTCTTGCAAAATCACCCTAACTCTCGCAGAAGGTTTAAGTGAACCAGCAAAGGAAAAAATGTTCTTCTGAATAATTTCCAACCAATTTTACCATTTTCCTATTTTGATGAATCTGTATAAATTGATCTTCATACTGCCAAAATCATAATAAGTATTAAGTTTTGAAGCCAGTGCCATAACATAACCACAAATTGAAAAATTTATAAAAATCTGTAGTATTTTCTAGCTATTTCTCAAAATATATTTGTATATATAATATAAAAAATATAAAATGCTGTGTGCAGCAGTGTAATTTGTTTGCCTTAAATTCTGCTGCCAGATCCTTATTTCCTAATAGATGACTACAGACATCCTTGATCCTTTCAAAATGGCTCTAGTAAATTGCCCTTACATTGTCACAGCAACTAATTAGCAAATAGCCCAAAGCAAACTTTATTTGATGCATTGTTTCAATATCATAATCTAGTTCTTGTTAAAAAGAACTAGAACTTGTTTTGCTCTCAATGGAAATCTGAAAACTAGACTTGAACAATCTACTTCATTTCAAATCTGTGTAATCTGCAGAATTTCTGAAGAAAGAAGCATTCAGCAGAGACAGACTCATCCATGCATTACCCTTAGGCCAATTGGAAAATAGGATGTTCTAATCAGGCTTTGAAAAAATGATTGCAAATCCCTAAGCTAAAAGGGTGAAACAAGCAAGCAAACAAACAGAAACCTTTTGCTCAACTATATCACAAAACTACCAGGTAAAATGATATGCTTGATACCAGATGCCTTCTACATATATAACATATAGATAACATTGTACATTAATGCTGTGCAAAAACTGATTATGATAAAAAGATACAAAGTACCTGGGACAAAAGTAGAGGTAAGAATGTATAAAATAATAAACAGTGCCACAGAATTATTTGAATATCTTTTATGGGGCTCACCATTCTTTGATTGCTAAATAGGATAAAAGAAACAGGAAAAGTGGTACTTTTGAAAATAATGGTTATAGTGGAAGAGGGTTTTGACATAGAAGTTATTAATTTTGTGGTGGTAATGAGCTCAGCTAGCCTGAGTTTCAGATGGAGCACCTGACCCCACACTTGTCCCCTACACTAGACTGAACAATTTAACTGGTGCTAATCCAGTTTCAGTGTGCACTCATGCACGTGAGACGGCTGGGAAGTGACTGCCTAAGTGTATCTCAGACTGGGTGGCCAAATCAGTCTGTTCAGGTTCATCATCAGTACAGAACATCAGGGGGCCTTCACCAGACAGCTAGTGGAACAGGCCAGGTCCAAGGTCAGTCAGAGAAGTCCATGAAGGTCGTCAGGGTGAGCCAGAAGGTAGTGAGGACAGGGCCAGAGACTGGCAGTCTTGAAGCATCACCTGGACAGGGACTGAGGGCTCTGGGCTGGGCTGAAGTGGGGTCCTGGGTATGGGTAGTGTGAGAGGAGGCCCCAGGAAGGATGGGCAGGGAGGCCAGCTCAGAAGCCCTGAAGCAGAGCGACTGGTCACTGTCACAGCCCATTGCATCTGAAAGCTGGTTCTAATAGACACTCATTAATCCCAGTTATATCACTGTGTAAAATATTATCATTAAGCTGGGTGCATGAAATACAATATTCACGTGTTAATGAATGTTGTTCTGGGTTGCTCTGGATCCAGGCATTCCAACTTGATTTCTGATTCACTTCTGGGGAAAAGCAAACAAGCAAAAAAACAACAGCACAAAAAAAAAACAACCAACCAACCAAACAAACAAAAGTCCACTTGTGTATTTCAGGCAAGGAATATCAACTGTTTAAATTACCTTTATTCATACTCACCTGACTGATTTGCCTCACTGTCATCATATTAGTGGAAAAGTGATTTTTGGTTTTCCCTGAAGGGCAGAATAGCGGAATACAAGTGGTGAGGTTCTAGACTATCCTGTAGAAAGGACTCAGCAATTATTTTTCCCAACGGTGCTCCAGGAGTACATTTCAAGTGGATATTTTTTCTGCCACTGACAAAATGACATCTGTGCTCAGGCTCTTTTCCTCCCACAGCATATATGTAAAATTCTGCAAGAAATTAAGTGGTAGGCAAGATAGTTGGAGTGCAGGTAGGATAAAACTCTTCAGCACTTCAAAAATCTCAAAATAAAAGCGGTAGTCAAAAGTTAAAAATAGCTCCGTTAACTTGGATTTCCTCAAACAAGCTATGGCATCATACAATTCTTCATTTCAAAGGACTAACTTGTATCTTAGATGAGAGTGATCAGATGTAAGTAGGCTAATGGGAGTAGGAAGATTTTCCAAGTGACAGATTTATATACCAGTTTCAGTATAGCAAGATGGGTCTATTTGTACTACATTGAGGACTGCTAACCTTCCCCTCAGGAAAACAGGCTCAATTAATTTGTGACTAAATATGTTTTGAGAAAGCTAGTGTCTGACAATAATAGTTGGTTATATGTAACTCCAACTAGTCTGTAGTTACTTATAGTATGAAGATTTGTATATTATCTATTCATGTTCTGTGCACTTTTATTTTCTCCTCTGTTTTCTTTTATAGATATGGATCTGACACTGTATGATTACTAAAGTTCAGATGACTTCTGCAAAACAAAATCAAGGTATGATGCCTATTAAAAAGACATAACAAACCATTGTGGCAGGCTAACTTGATCAACTTATAAGACATGTATAGGATCTGTGGGCATCTTTTGATATGTTTGGTCACAAATTATTGCTTGACATCAAGGTTCCTACAGAAAGGAGTGCAGTGACTCCTTGCTGGATCTTCTCTTTTCCTCTTTATAATGCACAGAAAGAAAATTCTAAATAACAGACATGACTTCTTGGCAATTCTACGTGGCCAGTCATGAGTTATGTCTTTTTCGTTTTTGTTTTTGTTTTTTTTTTTTCTTAAAGGTACAATCATTAATGCATAAACAATAGAAAAGGAAAATCCTGAAACAATGTTGACTCAGTGCTTCCACTTATCCCGGCAGAAGTTGTTTTCGAGTATCTTTCCTATTTACATGCTGTTTAATTGCAGAGTGGAATTGATTTAATAGGTTATGTTTTTCCACTACAGGCATCCAATCTGGGTTAGGGACTGGCTTCTTCCCAAATATCTTGTCTGGGGTTCGTTGATACAGAAACTTCTGCATACAAGGAACTGCCTGCAGAGTTGATAAGCAAGTTTCTGATGAGCTACCTTTTCTTTCCAAGTGCAATTTTCCCTTGAATGGTTGTTGATTGTGAAGAATATCCTCCCCCTTATATCATTCAGATAAACGTCCTGGGCAAATACCTCTTTAGAAGTAGGTTCGAAGTACTGTGTATTTAGCAAAAAGTTGAATTTCCCACATCCCCATGAACAACACATTTTGCTGCTCCATCCAGCTGCTTTCCTTTTGCTGGTAGAGGCTTTATTCAGTGCTCCCTTTTTTTAACATGTTAATCAAATAAAACCTATGAAAAGAATCTAAGACTGTTTTGTTGCTCAAATCAGTATTACGTATTCATGCTGAATATCCTAAAATAATTGTAGCCAAAGAACTATTACTTCTAAAATTACAGTTTGGATTTGGAAAGCGAGGGAAATGTTTACAGAAGGATAAATTATTTAATGTTTCTTCAGAGAAAATTGCTAGAGTTTTACTTATCTGGTTAGTTTCACAGAAGAGTAACATTGAATTCTGAGTGCAGGTATTTCTGTGTTTGGACACAAAACACTCCTCTAGAAATATAACTTGCTATTACATCTAACTGAGCAGGAATAAACTTCTTGTGAAGCCTGTGATCTGTTAGAACACTCTGTGAAAATATTTCATGAAATTTGTTTGTTATATGTACCGCATTTTTTTTCATACATAAAGACACTGAGTCTTGCACTTACTTAGTTAAAAAATATTGATGATCTTTCTCATCCTTCAAGAGCTCTTTAGTTTTCAGAAAATGGCTGGTTCTGAACTGAGAGATGAAATCTAACTCTTGCATACTAAAAATCTGCAAAGAAAGAGGAAACAGTGAAATAGTTTATCTAGACAATTCTAAAAAAGAAAGAAGCATTTTTATTTGTATTTGTAAAATTTGTTTGCTTTTTAATTACATTTAATTATTTTAATGCAATTTTGGTTTCATCCAGCAACAGTACCTCACTGTTTACATTTTGTTAGAACGCAAGCTGTCACCGTTCAGAAACACTTTTCTTTTTTGTCTTTGGAACAATGTTGGGTTAAACATTTACCTACCAGTGATCTGCATTTTTTCAGCATTTTTCTACAAATAGTACATATTCTGCTGATAACCTTCTGACCAGATTGAATGGATATATACATTCAACCTTCCGTAAACTGAAGAACATTTTCTGATGAAGTTCATGGGTTCAAATTAATCCCTACATTTCAAGGCCTTTTCTGGATCACATGTCTTCTGCCCCTTGTGCTCTCCCCCTCTCTCCCTCCCCTGGCACTGCCCTGGCTGGTCTCTTCCCACAGCTCAGACTCTCATTTCAGCCTTTATGTGTCATCTCGTTGTCTACAGCACGCTGTCTCCTGGCCTTCCTCCAAGGCCTCCACCCATTGACAGCATCGTTTTGTTTGCTGAAGGAAAAGAGCTTGCTTTGAATCTTCCACTTGATCCCCATCAACGATGAAGTCTGAGTGCCACCTCTTAGCAGTACCTTGAAAGATATGCACCATGCTCAGCCCCTCCCTCTGTTGTGTTTGTGTGTGTGTGTGTGTTGTTGTTTTTTTTTTGTTGTTGTTGTTTGGTTGTGGTTTTTTTTCCTCATCTTGCATCACCTATTATTCCATCTGCTATGACATTGCTTTTACGCATATTGCTGGGAATTCAGGAGTTTTGTGTTCAACACACAGGACTGACACAGATGACTTTTTTGTGTGATCTCTGGTAACCCACCAATGAAAACACACACATTTCTGGTTCATTTATGCAGATGGATGGGAGGGAATCTGGAAAGCAAGTTGTTAATTAGTGTACAGACTAGGGATACATGTAACCACACAAGTAGATCTACCCTCTTGGCACTTTTCTAAATATTTCTGCATCTTATCTGTTTGCTATTTACTATCCTGCAACCTTTTCAAACACCCCAGTAAACCACTACTCTGTATACATGTAAAACCACCTTATAGATTTAGCTACCAAGGGAGCTCATGATACTGAGATTCCTGCTGGAAATATCCTTTTCCTACAGGGAGTGAAATAGTAATTTTGCCAGCTGTACAAAAGGGCTTTTTAGAGCTGCTGGTTTATGTCAGACTACAGTCCTATACCCTTAGCACAGGAGAGAGAAAGGCGAGGCATGTATCCAAATCTAGAAGAGGACTGGAGCAAACCACCACTCCAGAGGACCTCTGACTAAAACCAGGGTGAATACTCAGTCTAGATCATGTCTTTTTGCAGGTAAAGAGATTGGTGGCTTCAGTTATAAATGCATTTTATATCAAATTGGTGGAACTGCAAGAATATGACCTCATAACCAGCTGCAAATGGGCTGCAGCTTATAAATATGAAGCTGTGTTATCCTGTTAATGTACTATGTTAGAGTAACATAGAAGAGTTTGTGATAAATTGCAGAACATTCATGACCTTTGAACTCCAGATGTAGGCTCTGCCTTTTATGGGTTGTGGGAAATCTTGGGATTTTGACTGGGGGAAAAAAAAAAGTAAAACACGTCTCTTCTATTTTGGTATAAAATATTACATGACAACACACAGGTCCTCCTTCAATTAGGGTTCAGATGAGGGATCCTTTTCCTCCATGAAGCTGTCTTTAAAACAAAAGTGGTATGCTATTCTAAATGTAAAAGATAAAGCCTTAAAATTAAATAGATAAAATAAGTAATGGACAAATGTGAAATATACAGACAATTAAAGAAGGAAGGAGAGAAAGTAAGATAGAACGGGAGAGAGACAGAGGGAGG